>NW_024582728.1:473683-476454 GCF_018398535.1 Haplochromis burtoni
TATCGTTATCGCAAATTTTCAAATATATATCGTGATAAATATTTTTGGCCATATCGCCCTGCTCTAATATGCAATCACAGCGAATGTTTAGGTTGAGTATTTATTTCTAACAGGACCTTTTCAAACTTCTTACCAACACGTCAGCAGAAATTGTTAACCGCTTTAGGCTTAAGGTGAAAAGATTGGAGCCCAAATAAAACCCAAATTCAAAAGCCCGAATAATACAATTGTGCATCGTTTGGTATATATAAACATGTTCATCTCTTGCCTCTCACAGTTCGCTGACGGATGAACAAAATCCCCAGAAAAGCTTGGTCTAAAGAGACGTCTTTTTGCTGGAAAGAACAAACATTAGCATTGCATTGTCTTTTTCTGTAAGATATGCAGACATTTTTTCCAGCAAGCTAATGAATTTTCATGTTTGGCCCAAGTTGTTAGCATTTTATTATGAACAACAGAGTTCACTTCTTTCTCAATGATGGCCTGATTCACTGAGGCCACAGGGGCCAACAAATGAAAGACTCCTCATATGCTTCACAGTGGAACACATCGCAAAATAATGACAACTCTGATGACAGAGAACAGGCTGTGTATTGACTGAATACAAAGGCCACTAAGTGATCCATAAGCAGCTGTTGTCATTGTCTCATTGTCCCAATATGCTGATTCCAGAGGACAGAGGAATGTGTGTGTGTGTGTGTGTGTGTGTGCTGTGTTTTCAAAACCTTATTCAGTGTATTTAGCATACTGTTGATTTTCACCCTTACATATGTCAGCGTCCACATATAAACATTATATATGCATCCTCAAACATGCATTTTTTGCGATGCAAAAAGCAGATAGCGAGAGAATCACTTGCTTCATTCAGGTCCTTGGCTGCGACTCTGGCAACGGCATGATGAAGCTTACTTGACTTCTCTGCAATGTCAGTCATGCACATTTTAAACAGCCAGGGAATAATGTTGGCTTTATGTGTGCGTACCAGCACCAAATGCAAATAAGATCTCAAACAAACACGGGTCTTTGCTGCTTTGTCCTCGGTGAACACATAACTCAATATTGTTTTATGCAACTTATATTCTGGACGGTAAAATGAGTACTAGCTGCAATATTTGTTCATTTCTTAAAAGTATCAATAATAAGTTTGTCAAAGGATTAAAGAAAAATACTAGTTCATTTGAACCTGTGCTATTGCATTAATCTTTCTATTGTGATTCCAAGTCAGACACGAAGTTGCTAATTAGTGTATCATCTCCTGTAACGTTAGAGGTTTTATAACATTTTGATATTCCTGTAGTAGCAAATATTCATCCATCCAAGAAGAGATGCCCTGAATTCCTTTCTGGAAGAATTCCAGCTCTGCTGGCTCGTTCTGAAGCAGAGCAGCAGCAGATCTGCTCTGAGCTCCTCACCTTATCCCAAAGGGTAAACCCAGACACTCTTTAAAGGAAGCCCATTTTCTGATCCCTACTCACAGCTTGGCGAGGGTAGCAGTGTAGATAACACTACATCAGCAGCCTTGTGATTTAGCTCCCTCTCTCAACAGTCCTATACAGCGTCCACATTACTGGAAATACTGCACCAATCTCTATACTATACTGCAATAATATACTGCTATGGTAGCCAACGTTTCAAATGCAGGTTTGCAGGTTTGTGAGTGTACACTTTATCCAAAACCTAGTGAGGGTTTACTCAACGTTGCCAGTGGATGGCTGTAGCTCAGCAGGTAGAGCAGGTCACCGACTGATCGGAAGGTTAGTGGTTTGATCCCTGGCTCCTCCAGTCTGCATGTCAAGAGTGAATGTATATGAATGTAGTTAGCAGAAAGTGTGTGATTGGGTGAATGTGGTATGTTGTATAGAGCACTTTGAGTAATCTGGGAGAGTAGAAAAGCGCTATATAAGAATCAGTCCATTCACTGTCTGAACAGAGTTTAGTCACATGTTGTTATTACATGGCTTGATTAAGGTACACATTAGGCTGACATCTGGGGCCAGAGCTGAAACTGTTCTGGGCCAGCACAGGGCCAGCAGTGTGTCTGCAACTGGCCTTGTGCTGGCCCATGTGTGGGCCAGATCTGGGCCACCAAAAGGCAGTCATTCTTTGCGGTATGTGGGCCATGTGTAAGCACATTGTGTGGGCCAGATCCGGGCCATACCAATATTGCTATGTGGGAAGAGACTGAGATTACCAAACCTAACAGCCTACATGTCTTGGATGTACCTTTACTGCTAAATACTATGAAGTGAATTTGAAACGTCTTTATGTTGTCATCCAAGCTTCTATGTTTGGTGCAGATTTCAGTTTGACAGATTCCACTGCACACTTTAGCTAACAAACTAGCTGATACAGAGTGGCACAAAAGGAAAGGTGATGATGAAAGCAGACAATATAAAAAACATGAAGAAAAGATAAAACGTCTGCAAGAAAAGCTTGAGAAACAGGTTGTTGTGAGCTAGCAGCAAGGCAGCCTAATTATGGCACTGTAACAGTACTGGAATGGTGCCGTGGGTAAGGAAACTGACTTGACTGGTTAAGGCCTTCATGTGGGTCACATCGTACACACAAAGCATCTGTGATTTAGTAGTTACCACTAGCTGTCTGTAAAGCATTACCAGCAAAAGATCCAATTTATGCATTTATTATTTCCTTGGCTGTAGTAATCCTTTGATACTAGAGAGAAAAACCACAACAACAAAATGGTCAACTCTTAGGCTGTGTGTGTGTGTGTGTGTGTGTGTGTGTGTGTGTGTGTGTGTGTGTGTGTGTGT
>NW_024582728.1:476477-495909 GCF_018398535.1 Haplochromis burtoni
ATAGATGAGCAAAATACTTTTTTTGCATTTTCATATCATTATGTTTTTGTATTTGTATTAGAACTAACATCCTGTCGCTTTCAGTTTATGCCTTTCTTTTCTGCCCTTTTATATAAAATATCATATACCATTCAAAGTTACATTGACTTTATCCAGCCTATTTTACACACATTACCCTGTCTTGACTAGTGTGCTTAGTGTGCAAAATATAATAAGTACATTTACACTGAATATGACACCCCCCTCCCCCCATAAAAAACCAAACAAAAAACTAAAACAAAATAAATAAATAAATAAGTAGAAAAAATGTTTAGCTACTTTGCATGGAGTTGTGCTCACAACCCTAAATGGCAGGCTGTATTACACAAGTGTGGAGCATCACCTCGCCACATGGATCCTGGAATATTTTAACAATAAACAGCATTCTTTCAAAATATTCTCTCACTTGGTGTTTTGATTGGTGGTGCAGAGCACTGTCCCTCTGTAAGAACTGAAAATATGAGTTGCATGATTTTTATCCTGATCAAACCATTCATTCATAGTTCTCTTTGTACTGACGTGCAATGACCTGTCACTCTGAAGCAGGGGTGGCCAATTAACTTTCCCAAGGGACCACATGAGGAACTGAGGCCTCTGTCATTAGGACTGTGAATGGCAGGATTAGGACCCTGGAGACAGACCATGAACTCGAAGGGGACTTGACATTGGAGACAGAGGGGGACGACAAAGAGGTCCAAAACTGAATATTATAAAACCAATAAGAAGATCTAAAATATAAACAGACAACAAACAGAGGATATAATAATGAATCACACACACTCACAAACAGCTCAAAACATTGGGTCAGAAATGCAGAAACCCTCATCCTATCTGCTTGAAGCGTCTACAGGTGCATTTCACTGTTAGTGCTTTATGTCAAAAAATGGCAAAGCTTCACACATCTGTTGTGTAAAATCCTTATGGTCGTGGTGTGTGTGGGCGTGGGTGGGTGTGAAAAGTTAAAGAGAAAAGAAAGCCTCAGCAGAAGGAAAGAAACGGAGATGGAGGATGTGATGCGGGGGAGGGCCACAGAGAGTTCAGTGGCCTGTCTGGCCTTCCCCTCGACAAACTCGGCTGCGTCCTCGGGACCTCTGGGAAATGTAGTGTCACTGACAGACGGAGCTGTTCTTTATTGTTTCGGGCTCATTTGTACACCCGCCAGTCTTCCACAGTTGCACAAAGGTGTGTATTAAACAGGATCCGATGGCGCAGTGGTTCATTGCTCGCGTTAACGCGAAGAAGACCACGATAAAGTGTTCAGGTTAAACTTCACATCCCACGCTGCTTGTTGCTTCATGCGCAGGCTCTTTGAGCGAGGATGAGGAGGCGACACCGCGGAGAATGAGTGGAGGGAGGCTCTGATCTGGGCTTCAAATCAGACATTTTCACTATGAATTGCGTTTGTTTGTTTGATAAAAGTCGCACTTTTTGAACTGGCCGAGCCTACAGTACATCTGCTCACACTGTAGGATTTATGTGGCACTTCAACAAAGGTGGTGGAAATCCTGGCAGAGAGACGCCGAGAAGTTCTTTGCTTTTGTAATTTTGGGGACAGCATGCCGCGAGACAACAAAATTCCTCTCATCCAGAAAATAGCGAAACAAGCCTATACGACGTTCAGAGGCTTGCAGTCGTCTGCCAACGGCGACGATAAAGTCGTTGAGGACAAACTTAATGAGCTAATCTCCTTAGTAACTGCCGTCAGGGCTTCCGACGTGAAAATTGCTCCTCGGAAAACCAACTCGAGCTCCGGGGCAGCGGAGCTCCAGAGCCCCCCGGTCACCTACATGCACATTTGCGAGACGGAGGTGTTCAGTATGGGTGTGTTCCTGCTGAGGAGCGGCGCGTCCATACCGCTTCACGATCACCCGGGGATGAACGGGATGCTCAAGGTTTTTACACCTCTGTGTTCAGCTAACGCCATTTAAGCTAACTAGTTGAAGCCTTAACTAGCTGGACGTGTGCGTAACATACCTTTAACTTTCCACTCGAACTCACGTAGGGTCAGCAGGCTAAATAACTACGGTTAGCCCACACCTTTAAATACTTGATGGGTGGAGTCATTTATGTCCTTTTTCCAACATGGATGCTGCGTTACACCGTTTGGTGCCTTTCTGATACAGTCAGTTGTGGGCCTATTGTAAAGAAATGTAATTGGTGGCTTTGGTCACAGCATTTGTAACAAGGAACATAGAAATGGAAGTATTTTACTGACAGACAGAAATACACCTGGTGCTGGAGCCAAAGCTCTTCCAGGTCAGACTTCAGATTTGGTGAGTGTGATCACCTATATACAAGCAGACGTTTTGCTCTTCTGCTGGTCTGGAGCATTCAGGTGTGCACTAACACACAAGTTCACCTCGTAGTCAGACCATGCAAAGCTCAGGTGTGAAAAACCCAAGAGCTCCATCTCAGATTGTGCAGGCCTCAGTTAATAAGTTATATGATACAGTTCATGTCAGTACAATTGGGGAAAAGTATGGCTTTTTGTATGATTGCCGGAGAACATGGCACTACAGATAAGTCGTGTGTGAATAAACCACAATGTCCTTTGGACAGACTAGTTAAAGTAGTGATGTCTGCTAGAATGCACAGTGCTACGTTCAGTGAAAACAAAACACAACACATCTGATTTTGCAGCCAGAGGACCTCGGTGCAACCAAAGCACAGCTAGAGCTATATGTCTGATAGCTAAAGCTTGACCAAAATTGCGTCATACAGACACTGTAATAAATGATATTTTACACAGACTGTGTATCTACTGTATGCAGACATACATTGTGTGGAAGGAGAAAAATCATAATGTGTTACTTTAACATTTTGAGGTATTTGGTAGGATTCAAAAATCAGCATCTGCTGTACAAATCTACCAAATCAAATATTTGTGAATAAGGGAGCAGCCAAAAGTAGCTGTTGTTTGTTAAATAGTCAGTATGAAGATTGTTTTTAGTTTGGGTTTGTGGTTGTCTTCTACTAGAAGTGTCAGAGTGCACTAATTTGTTTGTTATAAACGCTTTTAAACCAAAAAAGCCAATTGCAGGTTGTTCAGCTCCTGTGCCTGCCAGACCAATGATCACCCCTCCACCACAGTTGGTATGAGGTGCTGATGTGGTGTCTTTGGTTTTCTCCAGTGTGGTAGTGTATCTTATAGCTAAACATCTCCATTTTGGTCTTATCTGTCCAAAGGATGTTGTTCCAGACATCGTGTCTGGTGTGTTCAGATGTGCTGACATTTTCATAATAGCGAGATTGGGCTTTCTCCTGGCAACTCTTAGAATTAGTCAATACTTGTTCAGTCTATTTCTAATTGTACTGTCATGAACTAGCATTTAGCATATTAACGCAGGCCTGTAGAAGCCGAGATGTTTCTCTTGGGATTTTTGCACTTTCTCTGAGGATTGCATCGTCTGATCTTGGAGTAAATTTAGTGGGACATCCACTCCCAGGAAGATTGTGTTATTAATGCACATCTGAATGCTCCAGACTGCCAAACTGTCTGCATGTATAGAGGTGTGCACACGCAGGAGCACCTGGCTGCTACTGACCTTGTACCCTGTACCCATAGAAGCAGTAAGGACAGAAACACGGCTGGACACGGATCCATTCCAGCCAAAGTAATCAAAATAACTGAGTACATGTAAAAATGACCTAATACATGTAATTGATTACAATTAGCTGTCGCACCTGTAGAATATGAGCTTCTGTTCACACATGTGACTAAACAGTTATAATAGTTACATGAATAGTTATTTTAAACTGGTTGGATTCCCAGCATGGACCTGGCTTTTAAGTATAGTCCCCACATTGTTAAGGTCGGGGCTTTAGGACGGCTATCCAGGAGCTGAATGTTCTTAACTTCTGGCTAAAGCTATTTGCATATCTCTTTGTCAGCAAGTAACTAGCTTCCATTCTTGCTATCTTTTTCCTGTCCTGTGGTCCAGGTTCTCTATGGAAAGGTGAACGTCCGCTGCTTTGACAAGCTGGAGCAAAACCTGGCTGTAACCACAGTCCCACCCGTATTTGACCCCCCGGTACCCCCACTGCAGATGACCTCCGTGTGGCGTGCCGTGCTCCGCTCAGTGGTTGAGTACTCAGAGAACAGCGGGCCATGTCTCCTCACTCCTGTGCGGGATAACCTTCACCAGATCTACGCAGTCGATGGGCCCGCCGCCTTCCTGGACATCCTGGCTCCTCCGTACAATTCAGATGATGGGCGAGACTGTCACTATTACAAAGTCCTGCAAAGTGCACTGGAAGATGAAACCGATGCAAAAGGTCACCAGGAACAGCAGGGAGAGAAGGGGAAGGAAGAGGAGGTGTGGCTCTTAGAAATCCCTCAGCCGGAGGATTTCTGGTGTGGTGGGGAATCATACCCAGGGCCTGCAGTCTCTGTGTAATAGAAGCCTGCGCTCGAAAGCAAACACACTACAAAGCATTACAGACTTGTTTGTTCTGCCATCTTCCAGAAGGAAAACCAAAAATTGAGTCATAATCACCTGGAAGTTACCTGGACTGACTGCCTTGTTTTTGGTTAAGGATAATATATTAGTGCAGAGGTATACACAGGCTTAAACTGACTTAAAGCCCTCCTGGAGTCAGGACAACTGAACAGCCTTCCACAAATATCCCTGTGATCCCGGGGAATTCTCATTCCTAATATGGTGTTTTCCTTCAGATCATTATGTGGCCGTGTACACTGATGAATGTTATTAGCAACACTTTGTGAATGGTGGGGTATCATTAGGATCTCTGCTGTGCTGCTTGTTGTTGGTCTCTGCTGCAGAGAGCCTCCACATTGCCAAAGCCTGCAGCTCTCCTATCTGCCTTATATGTGAATAATGAATGTACACTTATGAAGAAGGCCATGTACCCACTCACTGCACACATTATATTTACGCTTTCTTTTTATTCTTTTCACTTATCCATGACATGCTTCCTAAACAGGTTTGGTCAGTTATTAGAGGAAAGAAAAAAGCCGTTTTTACAAAGATGGCTATGGCTAAGTGCTGGAAATGGAAGATGTATTGGATAACTTTAATATTTTAACCATTTTCACTGTCTTTGACGTGTATCCTGCGTATGTCACCTGAGCTTATGCCTGGAATTCCCTGCGGCCTACATTTGACTCCACACACATTTGTGTCAGTATGACCATGATGCTGTTACTTTGATGATGAATGTATGTGGAGCAATAAAACAGATGAAGATGCTCACAAATGAAAAATGTCTTTTATCGTTAATAGAGTTTAAAATCTGACGAAAGTTACTATATTTTGGGAGGAGGGTGGGTGCTGAGTTACTCAGCAGAAACCTGCCTGGCCCTGTCAGTGACCTGCACCACTGACAGTCAGAGTGTAGTCTGCAGTGCTGATCCTGAGTGAAAGTGCTGTCAGCTGTTGATGGGCTGTTTTGACCCAATCAACATATTGTATTTTTCCAGAATGCCTGCAGAAACTCGTACTGTCCTGGGTCAGTGACCAGGTGTTTTGAGTTGTTGTATCGTTATTGAACTTTGATTTTGTCTTTCTTTATCTTTTCTAGTTTTGGTTTCTGTTTCTGTGTTCCATGGTTGCTGTTCCCTCCTAGTCAAGTTATGTTTCCTGTTTTACTTTGAAAGTCTGTGTCCTATCTAAATGTATTGAGTTTTGCTTCCTGTCTCGTCTTGTCAATCACTCCCAGCTGTGTCCTCCTTCTGTGTCTCATTCCCTCGTTATCCCTCTGTGTATTTAAGCCTTGTGTTTGCCTCTGTTAGTTGCTGGTTCGCCTGTGTGATCTCCCTCCTTTGTCTTATGGTTTCCCGCTGTGTCTCCCTGCGTCTCTGGTTTTGGCTTCAGGTTTGTTTTGTTAGTTTTATTCTCGCCTTGCTGTTTCTGTTTGTTTTCTCCTACCTCTTAAAATAAAGCTCACTCGCATCAAAAGTTGCTTCCTGGGTCCTACTTCCAACCTCCACACGTCTGCCACTGCCGACGTGACACGTACAGTATTTTGCAATATTCACAAGCCACTCCTGATTTTTCTTATTCTTCTAGGGAAAGTAGAAGCATATGGAAAATAAATAGAAATACAGTGTATAAACAAAAATAATCGCCTTTATTCTTCATCATGGTCTGAACTCTTCTAGTGAAGCTTTCTAGTAATTTCTTTGAGTAGTCTTCAGGAATAGTTCTCCAGACTCTTTGAAGGATATTTCTTCTTTGGATGCCTTTTTGCTCTCTGTCATCCCATGATTCTGAGGTTCAATTATGTCGCACAAAATCATAACAACAGTTGCCTAACGGTGCCTAAATTGTAAGTTAAAGACCTACAATAAGAGAAAACAGTAAAAATGAGCGATGAGATGACCTGCGTTGGGAACAGTGGGAGATAAAACACCATTTTTGTTTCCCTTTTTGTTCTTCGTGACAGCCAACCTTACACTGAGAGCACTACACAGATTCTACATTCCAGCAATATCCACAAATATTATAGACATATAATAATAAACACCAATAAAGAGAATGTTTCTATATTTTAATATAAAGTTACAAATTTAAAAGTCTACTATCGACAACCTTTCGATAAAGGTTCATGGTGAACAGTGTGCATTAGACTGTGGAACAGTGAGAAATGCTGACAGTAATGTTAAAGTCTCTACACCCACCCACTGGCGTTGGCGAGTCGCGTGCCCTGTGGGAGGAATGATCTCCTTGGTCTGTCCGTGGAGCAGGAAACCAACTGCAGGCTGTTAGTGATGCTGCTCCGCTTACTGCCTGCTGGTCTGTTAGGCTCTTCAGCGCTATGCAAACAGAGGAGGCTGCCTTCCTCACCATTCTGTCCAGATTCAAAGTGTCCCTCTTCTCTGTGCAGCCCCTGAAGACCATCACTAACTCTCTGGTTTTGTTGGTGTTAAAATGCAAGTAGTTGGATTGACAGCGTTCAAGAAAATCTTGGATCAGTGTCTTGTATTCCTCGTTGTATAAATTGTCTTGTTTAAATAATTGTCTGTCAGAAATCAAACAATGGTTAAATGACAATTTCCTTCAGTTAAATGCAGATAAAACAGAAACTTTGATTATTGCACCTGATCACATGCTCTCAGAAATTAGGCAGCAGATCAGTTTTTTAGACCCTTCATTTCAGTCGAGTCTCAGAAACTTAGGTGTTATATTTGACAGTTCGATGTCTCTTGAGAAACACTCTAAACAACTTGAACTGTTTTTATCATCTAAGAAACATTTCTAAACTCAGGCTACTGGTGTCAAAGGCAGAACTTGAGATGATTATTCATGCTTTTATCTCTTCTCGTTTGGATCATTGTAACGGTCTTTTTACGTGTCTCAACAAATCAGCTCTGGATCGCCTTCAGTCTGTATAGAATGCAGCGGCAAGACTTTTAACTGGTACAAACAAGAGGTCACACATTATTCCAGTTTTAGCTTCTCTTCATTGGTTGCCTGTAAATTTTAGGGTTCATTTTAAAATTTTCGTTGTAACTTTTAGAGCTCTGCACGGTGAAGCTCCCCAGTATATCTCTGACCTGTTGAAACCTCATGCTTCATCCCGAGCACTTAGGTCTTCAGGTCAGAGGCTACTGGTGGTCCCACGTACTAGGTTTAAAACACGTGGGGATCGGGCTTTTCAGGCACCGAGGCTGTGGATCTCTCTGCCGTTGTCTTTACGCTGTCTAGACTCTACTGACTCCTTTAAAAAGCAGCTGAAGACATTTTTATACAAACGGGCTTTTAATTCATTTTAACTTGTATGTCTGATCTTATTGTGAAGCACTTTGTGATTTTTATCTGTGAAATGTGCTATATAAATTAATTTTACTTACTTACTTACTTACTCGTCGTACTCCTGGAGCTGACAGTAACAGTAATATAGTGTACAGATTCCCAAAAGGAGGGCCTGATACAATCTAGTGATGGCTAAAGGTTACTTTGTGTCTAATAAACGATCACGTTTTCTTTGCTATAGTCAGCAGCTTCACTGACGTAATCTGAACACAAAGTAGTGGAATATTTCTCTGTGCACTTAGAGCCCAAGAGCCCCATTGTGTAAACTAAAAAGCTTTGTCCTTAATTACTATTAACATAAATATTAAAACATAACAGAGCAAACAAACGTTTCTAAAAGACTAAAACGGAGACAAGAGCCTCTAAAGAAGATGTTACTGTAAAACTAGTCCCCTGTGATCGGAGATACATCCATGTTATAAATAAAAAGATGAACTGGTTTATCGATAGTAACTGAAACACGCATACATTCAACAGAAACTTTAACAACTCGACAACTTGTAAGGATGAACCAGTTAACCGATTAACAGTGTCACCTAGCCACTGTCAAGTTATATCTCAGAAAACAGATATAGCATCTCCCATGAGGAGGCTTTAGAAGCGACTGGAGATTAAAAGAGGAAAAGAATCGTTTGTATTGGCATCTCTGACTTATAAATTGTTTATTGAGCAGTTGTTTCCTTTTTTGGTTAAAGTCGATTGAAGGAAGTGTTCAGAAAGAAGCCAACAAGTATGACTAATGTTGTTATGACTCTGAATCTAAAACCCAAATAAGGAAAGGGATCGAACTGTTGTTCACATCACTCTTGGATTAGGGTGAAGTTTTGTAAACTGTTGAAGAAGAATCAAATGATGTGTTTCAGTTTAATCTGAATATATTATACTTTTATAAGCAGTTTTTAAAGCAAAGCCTTTTATTTGGAAATACAGGAGCACACTTCACAAAAATAAAAAAAGAATAATGGTTTTATGCATTTTAGTATATTAATATATATTTTTTATCATATTTTTATATGTCATAATAGTGGGTGAAAAATTCACACTGCATCTCACTTGTTACCTTCCTGCTGCTTTTTCCACATCTCACAAACACTTTGTTTAATGTCAAAGGAGATTACCAACTGCCAGGGAAAAATCGCTACTGAGGGTTTGAACTGTGACTGTGATTGTTGGAGTCACTATCAGAGGCTCAGATAGGCCAGCAACTTATCAGCCATACGACCTGAAAATGCCGAAACCATTTTGGCAGCAATAAAATTAAATAAATAAAATAGTAGCTGCCTGTAAAAAGTTTCCTGTAAAAATTTCTTGAATGATTTTTACATAGTCTACTGCACCATTAGGCACCTGCAAACACAGGTGGATAATTATTGAAATTTTGTGCTTGATCTACTTTTTAAAAAAATAATAATTAAAAATATTACATAGATATTTCATTTAATGTTTTCATTAATATTTTAATTGGTTGTGATTCTGAGGTAATGTCTGTGAAGGTTCTCATCCAGGTCATCGTAGTCTAAGGAGCTTGGAAAGAAAAGCATCTGAACTTCTTTAGGTTGCTTGAAGACGTTTCACCTCTCATCCAAAAAGCTTCTTCAGTTCTAAGGTCAAATGGTGGAGAGTCCCACATTTAAGCTCTGTGGGAGTGTCCCCCCACCGAGAGGGACATGGACCCCCTAATGATCCTCTACCTAATCACATGAGCCAAGGTGTGAAAGTGGGTGTGGGTCACAATCAGCCAGGGTTTCAGGTGAGCTCACTGTGAAACCTGGCCCCACCCTATCACGTGATAGGTCAGAAGGCCCAGGATGTGAGTGGGCGTTAAGGCGTCTGGGAAGGATCTCAAAACTGGATTATAGATGGCAGAGAGTTGGTGTCAGTAAACCCCGCTCTGTTCAAAGATGGTCGCTCACAGTGGACATAGATGCTTCTTTCACTCCTCTTTCAAACCATCTGTCCTCTCTGTCCAGCAATGCTGAACATTGGCATCCTCGAAAGAGTGACCTTTGACCTTTAGATGCAGATGGACTGCTGAGTCTTGTCCCTGTGGAGGTGGCTCTTCTATGTTGTGCCATGCGCTTGTATGGCTGTTTGGTCTCTCTGTAGAGGTCTGAGGCATTCCTCGCTGCACTGTACAGCATAACACCACATTGTTAACGGTATCTGTTGTTGTTGATCTTCTTTCTGTGCCTCTTTGCTGACTTTAAGAACGCCCATTTAGGATACCACATGTTTTGAGGCTTCCTTTACATGTGTGTGTTCCTTCTTTTTTCCTTCAGGCTTAGAGGGAACATGTTCTGCCCGGTGGTGTAGGGTCCTAATTACTCCAAGTTTGTGTTCCAGAGGGTGATGGGAGTCAAAGAGGAGGTACTGGTCCGTGTGTGTGGGCTTCCGGTAAACTTCGATGTTGAGGTTGCCGTTCTCTTCAATGTGCACAGCGCAGTCCAGGAAAGGCAAACAGTTGTCCTTTGTGTCTTCCCTGGTGAACTTGATGTTTTTATCCACAGCGTTAATGTGCGCAGTGAAGGATTCCACTTCTTGTGTCTTGATTTTGACCCAGGTGTCGTCCACATATCTGTACCAGTGGCTGGGTACTCTTCCTTTGAAAGAGCCAAGAGCCTTCCTTTCCACTTCCTCCATGTAAAGGTTGGCTACAATAGGTGACACGGGGGAGCCCATGGCACAGCCATGTTTTTGTCTGTAGAAGCCTTCGTTGTACTTGAAATATGTAGTGGTGAGGCAGAGGTCTAACAGTGTGCAGATCTGATCGGGTGTGAAGTTGGTCCTGTCCTCCAAGGAGCTGTCTTCTTGTAGTCGTTTTCTGACAGTCTCCACGGCCTCCGTGGTGGGTATGCAAGTGAAAAGAGAGACTACATCAAAGGACACCATGGTTTCATCTGGATCCAGGGAAAGTTTCTGGACCTTGTCGGTGAAGTCGGTGGAGTTCTTGATGTGGTGTGGGGTGTTCCCCACGAGAGGAGCAAGGATGGTAGCAAGGTGTTTAGCAATGTTGTAAGTGGCTGAGTTTATGCTACTGACTATGGGTCTGAGTGGGACAGCTTCCTTGTGGATCTTAGGAAGTCCATAGATGCAGGGTATGGCATCCCCTGGGTATAGGTGATGATATGTAGGGCGGTCAATGGTTTTGTCCTTTTCAAAGTCTTGAAGGCAAGCTATAACTTTCTTTTTGTAGCTGCTTGTGGGGTCTCGCTTTAAGGCTTAGTAGGTATTGTTGTCACTGAGGAGTGTAGTGATCTTTGTGTGGTAACCCGTTGTGTTTAGAACCACGGTGTACCTTCCTTTGTCAGCTGGTAATATGGTGATGTTGTGGTCTTTGCTCAGGGAAGCAACGGCCTTCTTTTTCTTGTACTGTGAGGAGGGACTGGAGAGGGTGGCTGAAACTTTCATCCTGATTTGCTCTGCTTCTGTTTGTGATATTTTATCAGTCCGTATGGCTGTTTCTGTGGCTGTGATGAGGTCCACTATGGACAGCTGTTGAGGAGAAATGGCAAAATTGAGTCCTTTGGCTAAAACTTTCTTTTCAGGTTCAGTGAGAAAAGTTCTTCACCCATTTTTCCTGACTGCCCTCAGGTGTGTGTTCTTCTCTGTGTTTTGTAGGTTCTGACTCCGTAGTAGAACAGGGAGATATGGCCAAAAATATTTATCACAAAATAAATTTGAAAATTTGCTATAACGTTATAACTGACGATATAATTGATGCGAGACAAAATACTTTACAACTCCACAACTTTATTAGTGCAAAAAAAACCAAACATAAATATTTTCACTTAAACAAGCAGCTGTTTTTATGTGCATTAAAGTTATATAAAAATTTAACAGTGCAAATGCAAATTCCTCGCTGACAGTTTAACCAAAAGGTGTTTGCAGTGGAAACTGGCCGACATATCCTCAGCATAACCATGTAGAATATCCACAAAACTTAAAAACAGTTATACACACACAACACGGTAACATTATGTTGAAGCACAGTACGTATCACTCCGCGAGGCTCCGCCTACGATAGCCGTAATGCTCCCACAATCCATCAAGCGGTGCGGCTTCGTAGCTCAGCAAAGTCGTACTGAAACATTTGACAGATTTTCGAGCGCCGTGCACATAAAATCGTTTCGAGGTCAGTAAACACAACCAGAGTTCATACATAAGGCGCACGGGATTATAAGGGGTGCTGTCGACTTTCAGGAAAATCAAAGGATTGATTTTAAGTGTGCCGTATTTTCCAAACAACACAGTAATAACGACGGCCCGCTAGCACGCTCTACCAAAAATAGTGCTTTGTTGTGTATCTGACGGACGAAAGCTAAACCAGTTCCACACCACTGAAGTTGCAGCATTTTTACAAACCAGTTCAGGTTCATCTGTTTCACTCAACGATCCGCTTTCGCCGCAATGCTTTTTCCGTCATGCGCGTATGAAAACAAAGGCACTGCGCCTGCGCGTTTTACCCATATTCTATCGCCATATTTCATTTTCTTATCGTTGCCCAACATTATACCGGTATTACCGTGAACGGTATGATGTGGCCCAGCCCTACTCCGTAGTGAATGTTTCCGAAACGTTCCTCTCAAAATGTACGACAATATGTCCGTGAAGGTTCTCAGTCATCCTGGTCATCGTAGTCTAAGGAGCTTGGAAAGAAAAGTGTCTGGATTCTGAGGTAATGTTCCTGATGCAATAGACAGCACTGACTGGTAAACAGCAAACTAAAGAGAGCCACTAGAATGGTTTAAGTTACTCCTGTTAATACAAATAATATGAACACAGAATTCCATGAATGAAATTAGACACCAGGAGCAAACAAGGAACAAAGAAAAGGAAGAAAATAACACAACAAAATGACAAAGAAAAAGGGAAGGACAGAATAACACATGAAAAGAAATGTTGATAGAGATTACACTTCATTTATTCATTTGATCAATTATTAATTCATTTTTCACAGAGTAAAATACCAGTTTGAAAGCTACTGCATGTGCTGATACAGTGACAGTACAGTGGTTTGCTCAATTGTTGACTGCAGAGGGTCACAGTTAAAAGTTACATTGACAGATTTTTTTAAATGCGAGATTAAGAAGCAGACTAATGATCAGTAGGCAGCAGCTCATGCCAAGAAAGAGGAGGTGGAAAGGTGAGCAGACATGGAGTAGAGATAGTGAAGATGAGCTGAAATACTTGGGCTCAACCATCCAAAGCAATGGGCAGTGAACATGAGAGCTGAAGAGGAGAGTGCAGACAGGGTGGTGTGGGTGGAGATTAGTTTCAGGGGTAATTTGTAACAAAGGAAAGGGAAGATTTACAAGATAGCAGTGAGACCTGCTATGATGTATGGTGTGGAGACGGTGGCAGCGTTGATGATTTTCACAGCGACTGACCAAGATGGAAAGACTGAGACAATCTGAGAAAATCCCGAATCAAACAGCTCCCTTTGAGCAAAAATCTTCCTTCCCACTTTTAAAAAGAAGAAACTGCCAGTAAAGGCAAACTCATGGAAAGGCAACCATCCTCTGCGACCTGGTGACGGGAGAAAGACTAGACAAAAACCACACTGTAGAGGAGAGATTAGTAATAATTCATGATGTGTAATCACACGGTCAGTGAGGAAGAAACACCCAGTGCATCATGGGGAGCTCCCAGCAGCCTCCACCCACTGCAGCTTAATTAAGGGACCATTCAGAGTCACCTGATCCTGCCACGACTATGTGCTTTATCAAAAAGGTTGGCTTCACTCATTCAATCCCAAATCCAACTTAAAATCATCCAACTCACATACAAGGCCTTGAAAAATCAGGCCCCA
The DNA here is from genome assembly GCF_018398535.1 of Haplochromis burtoni. NCBI lineage: Eukaryota > Metazoa > Chordata > Actinopteri > Cichliformes > Cichlidae > Haplochromis > Haplochromis burtoni. The sequence continues at coordinate 490,101 of NW_024582728.1, forward strand.
TCCCATCCAAAAAGCCTTGTAGTACCTTATCAATAGAGCACTTTGCCCTCTGACTGCTGGTTTCCTTGGGGTTCTTACAGTAGTTAAAAGTATGGGAGGCAGAGCCTTCAGTTTCCAGGCCCCTCTTTGGTGGAACGAGCTTTCAGACAGACACACTCTCTACTTTTAAGATTAGGGTTAAAACTTTCCTTTTTGATAGTTAGGACTGGATCAGGTGACATGGATCGCCTCCCTTATTTACAGTGCAAAAGACCTAAACTGCTCCCATGATGCCCTGAGTGTTTCTTCTTCACTCAGTTTTTTCATTTAATATGCGTTTATCCACCACTCTGCATTTAATCATTTCTTCTGCAGTGCGTCTTTATCCCACCTTCCTACCCTCACCCCCAATCAGTCATAAGAGATGGCCCCGCCTCCTCCCTCAACCTGGTTCTGCTGGAGTTTTTTTCCTGTTAAAAGGAAGTTTTTTCTTCCCACTCTCACCAAGTGCTTGTTCAGGCGGTTGTCTGTTTGTTGGGGTTTTCTTTGTATTATTAGGGTCTTTACCTTAAAATATAAAGTGCCTTGAGGCGACTGATGTTGTGATTTGGAACTATAAATAAAATAATGATATAAATTTAAAAAAAATTGAACTGAACTGTTGTAATGAAGCTAGAGTGGGCGTGAACGTTCAAACATCTTTCACTGCAGTTTAGTTTTGTTCATATAGTAACAGTTCAGATTAATGTTTTTTATACTGTAGAGTGAAGATAGGACAATATTATAGAGAGAGCCTGATCAGCTGATCACCTGTGAGCAAACACTTGGTGATTGCAGGAAGCAAGAACTCCCTTTTAACAGAAATAGGCCTTTGTCTGAACTAATATCAATTAGGCAACCACCATAACCATCCTAACGAATTTGTAAAAGTCACTGTGAGCTAATGGTCACACTACTAAACTGACCCATGTAGAAGCATATCTGCATTTCATGTTGGCTAACATTATATCATAACACAGCAAACTGAATTTACTATAAATAAACCCATAATTATTCTTTTCCTTACATTTCTAAGTAGAAGAAATCAAGACTTGAAATATTACTTTTGGCTCTCAGCTTTTGCAGACTTCGGTTTTTAGCTCAAGGTTTCTGGGTTTGTCCTCTAAGAGTGAATCTCAAAAATAATCACAGTACTGTTAGCTTTCATTCATGTAAGTATTTGGCTACATACAGCAAAGGAATGTGGGTATGCAACCCATGCAGACGTGTTTGCATGCAGACATGCAACAGATAAATAAACAACAGTTAAATGTTGACTGCTTGCACAGAAACGCTCACCACAAAAGAGAAAAGGATGAAAATCACCAACGATTAAAAACGCAGTAAGGTCCAAGAATAGCACAAACAGCAGCCCGAAAACCGGTTGTTCCACATATTTTTGACGCTGCCCCCTACAGACAGACAGCTAAAGCATACTGTTTGCAAGGCTGTGCGTGTGTCTGTATGCCAGAAAGTGTTTGTCCGTATCACTTTCTCGCATACAACTTTACTGCCAAAGTAGAATCTGCAATCGGGTTTTAGTGAAGTCACTTTATATCCTTTATTTATCTGCGTAAAATGTGTCATTAAAACGAAGAGCGCAGCAGTAATGGCAACAAATTTAACATCACAGTTTTATCAGGATAAGTGGCCAGAACGGACTCTGGTGCAAGAGACACTTTCAAAAACAGGTCATTTCTTTATTTCGTCTCAATTCCTGTTGACTACGCTCTATTTATCAAAAAAGAGAAAAAGAAAATGTAAAACAAATATAGAACACTAAGAAATATCGAAATCACTTTTTGCCAGCCGATCGTCTCAGACTGAAAACAAAGAAAGAAAAACGTAGAAGACAAATTGGACAACCCAGTCTCAGGTTAACTTACGTTCAGCTTTACACAGAACGGTGTGCAGCTGCGGTCTGCTTTTACTTCATATTTTTCTCATTTTTCTGGACTTTCAAGGCAGTCAGGCAGGGGTTGGACATAGTTGCATTTTTGTAAACATTTGCATTTAGTAAACAGTATTTTTATGGAGTGTGCACAAAATTATTTCGTGAATATAGTCTTAATATTGTAGTTTTGAGAAAACAGTGCAAAATTTTAACCAATATCTGAACTTGTGTAACATTAAAATGACTCTTTAGAAGAATTTCACGGTTTTCATGAAATCGTATATTTTCATTAATAGAAGATTCTTTATTGCCAAGGAAATCCCTTTACTTTGAGAGAAATCGAGTCTATATGCCATCTGAGAGGAACGAGAAACCCGAATAAAATTGTGTTTTCTCTCACTACTTCTCAAAGGCACAGCAAACAGCAGTTTTTCCTTAATACGACCAAAATTCTGCTTTGTTTTCAGTCAATGACGCATTTAATACTCTACATCGCTACATACTGTTTATGGTGTGTAATACACACTAAAAAGCCTCAAGTAAAACAGCCATAAATAATTCGGCTCCACCACAAGTGAAAAGAACCACATCCGGGTGTTTATTCATATACAGACATTTGGTAAATGGAAAGGAAACAGGTGACCGCCGTTTTCCCATTGCTGAGAGGCGTTTGCTTCTGATTCACAACAGATAATAATAATAAAAAACACACACACACACGGAAAAATAAACATTTGAAGATAAATAGGAGACCCATTTAAAAAATATTTATTAAAGTTTGTAAAAGTAACAGTTTGAAGGAGCAAATTAAACACAATTTACTTTATATACCAAAGCTTTTTATTACTATTATTATTATTATTATTATTATTATTATTAGTAGTAGTAGTAGTAGTAGTAGTACTATTTTTTCTAGAAATGCTGGTGAATAGGAATTCCACACTGATCAATAGACCTGAAGTCGATTAGTCTCCGTGATTCCAAAAATGGTTCTTTAACTATTCAACTAACAAATAACCCCAGAGAGTGGACTTTAGGATTAAATGTCTTTGTTGCAGCACTTGTAAAATGATTTCATTTCATGAATTGTGTGGAAGTATCGTTCGTCTTTGTTGTTGCCTCTCATAAACATAGATTTCCTCTTAGATCTAGTTCATTTTTAAAGTAACGAACCGCATCAAAGTGGTGTGAGATGTAGATGTTGTGCGCTTCGCATGTTTTGTCTAAACTTCTAAAGTTTGCGCAAATGCTTTATTTCACCTTCGCTGCGTCAAAGCACGGACTTGTTCTGCTGCTGTCGGCGAGCGTAAAACAAATCATTTGCATATGATAGCCTGTTTGTAACCTGATGTGACACCTAAATAAAAACTGAGTGGGCAAAAGTCTGAGTCAGAGATGCCATTGGTGACGCAACGTGGGATTTACCCGTTAAAATTTCCAGCGTCAACAGATCTTTTTAGAATGCAAATAAAAAGTATACCGTTCACTACTTTCAGCGCAGTGACCCGGTAGGTCTCATAAAAGCAGCTTTCAGGTGCTGCAGATTAGAGCAATGAACCAATCGGACTCTACCGGCTGTGTTTATCATTCTGATCCATTTAATAAGTCTCAAAACACACATCACAACAACAACAGCGACAACAACAAAAAATCAAATCAAAATGGTCAAGTCGCTATGAGTCAAACATTTACACTCCAACATGGTTTAAACATTAACCACAACTGCTGAACAAATGGAGTTACACGAGACAAAATGCGTACAAAAATAGAATGTCTTCCAACTTTACATATGAAAGGACAAATATACATTGCGATAGAAGCGTCCTTGAATCAGTATGTGTACAAAAAGACACACAGCAAGGCACTAAAGGGAAAATTAAGAGTTCCACAAACATGTTAAGATGAATTCATTGTCAATTTAATAACTTAAAATTGTTTAATTTCTTGGAAACGTTATTGCAGTTATTTCACATTCGCGCACAAAAGCTGGGCTCTTAGTTAAGTGTTGGCTAGATTTTATTTCATAAAGTCCCTTTCACATTACAAATGATCTATTAATTTTGTATGAATTGTATTGGCTTTTTTATTTGTATTTTCAATAGACTGTGCAGTCAAAGTGCATTCGTGTCAGTCTTTCACTCAGTTCTGCGGCAGGAATGGGAGAATGTGCGTATCTGCGCACCACTGCACAAAAGTTCTTGTTTATTCCCATCCTGGTGATTGGACCGCGGTCTTCAGTTCACAATAGCTGAAGAACTGTTCTGATCGTACCCTTCTTTTTTAGGTTTTCTTCTTAGTTTAGTTTTAGTTCACACTGCCTCGGTGACAGCAAAGCTTTCCACGGAAACCTACGAACAGATCCCGTTGGCTGCGCTGATGCCGCCTGATAACCGGTCCAGTCCGGAGCTGCTGGATGAGGAAGAGGAGGAAGAGGAGACAGTGGAGGACTTCCTCTCTTTCTGTCTCAGGTGAATTTTTGTATGTCTCTTTCTCTCGTCGCTCCGAGCAAACTTGCGGCCGCAGAAGTCGCAGGCGAACGGCTTCTCTCCCGTGTGCGTACGGATGTGAGTGGTGAGGTGGTCGCTGCGGCTGAAGTTACGCATGCAGATCCGACACTGGAAGGGCTTGTGTCCAGTGTGGATGCGGATGTGTCTGGTCAGTTCATCCGATCGCGAGAAACGCCGGTCGCAGCCCTCCGCTGGACAGGGGTACGGCCGCTCATGGATTGGTGTCTTGCTGGGTCTGTTCGGGTACTTTCTGGGTCGCAGGATTGGCCGCAGGGGCAGATTCTGTGGGCTGTACGCAGAGGGGAGCCGCGGCGCCCCTCCCTCGGAGGCACCACTACCCGGAGCCCCCAGAGTAAAGTTCCTGATAGTGTTCAGGGGGGTCAGAGGTGGAGGGACACGGAAGGTATCAAGAGGACAAGAGCCAAACGGTTTCCGATCCTGGATGCCTGCCGTGTGCATGTCCCGCTGGCAAGTCGGCTGGAAGAAGCCCGAATAGTCGGGGATGATGGGGAAAAGCCCTGGTGCGTCTGAGCTTCCGGGCTGCTTGGGTGACGAGTAGGAGGGTGGAGGGTAAGAGGCGATGGGGCAGGTAGAGGTGGACAAAAATGCAGAGGGGTCCTGGTATACCTCCCCACAGCCGGAGGTGGAGTAAGGAGGCGGGGGTGAGTACAAGTGGTGGTGGTGCTCTAGCTCTGCCTGGCTCTGAGCCGCCATGGTGCAACTCAAATTACCACTGGAGAAGTGATTGGGAGATCCTGAAGAAGCCGGGGAGGAGGACGCTGAAGAGCAGGGAGGAGGAGGAGGAGGAGGTGGCTGGGCCACGTTGAAGATCCCCGAGACGATGTTGATCACTCCCTCGGGGTTCCAGTTACCTGGATATTGAGAGTCGATGGAGAACTTCCCCATGTAGGTGAAGGTCTGGTTGCGATGGGCTGCAGGCTGCGAGAAGCTGCTGGAATATGAAGAGAGGTCCAAGGAGCGTTTTTCTGCACTCATGTCTGCGCCCATCAAGCCATCTGCGGGGGGAAACAAATCAGAAAGCATGATTCATTAACCTCTTCACACTAGACCGGAAAGTGGGCTTTAAGTGACAGAGAGCAGGTGCATCTGTGTTCCGTTACGCACGGACTGCGCTCCTACCATCCCAAACATCTTAAGTACAGCACTCCAAAATTTAACAGAAATGTGTCCTTGTTATTCTTTCTTGCAGTCATTTGCGAAATGTTGAAAAAAAAAGAAGTTTTTTTATTGTTTTGTTTTTGGATGTTGGATGTATAAAATGTTTCACACACACACACACACACACACACACACTGTTTCACTCCCACACACAACATTAATCTGGTCGTAATGCGCGCCCAAGTCGTTGTTGGGGAAGATCGCCACAGAG
>NW_024582728.1:495929-506896 GCF_018398535.1 Haplochromis burtoni
TCCTTGTTATTCTTTCTTGCAGTCATTTGCGAAATGTTGAAAAAAAAAGAAGTTTTTTTATTGTTTTGTTTTTGGATGTTGGATGTATAAAATGTCACACACACACACACACACACACACACACACTGTTTTCTTACCTGCTGCCACATTAATCTGGTCGTAATGCGCGCCCAAGTCGTTGTTGGGGAAGATCGCCACAGAGGTCGGCAAACTGGTAGCAATGTCATCCATGGAGTAGACGCTCTCGGCATGCGCGAACCCTCCGAGATTCACCGGCACTTTCTCCAGAGTTTTAGCCGTCATTGTAGAAGGATCGAAGTTAGCGCGTCTCCTTGCCCTCTGTCCTGTTCTTTCTGTTCTTTACCTCAAAGCTTATCACAAATAGGGGATATGTAACCCAGCCACGCAGGGGGTCACCACTGCATGTCTCTGTCAGTCAGCGTGTGTTAAAGGATGAGCTCCGTGTTCTTCATATGCTCTGATGATCGAGTTAAAAGGGTGTAAAGTAACGGGAACGGGGGCCCTGACACTAGTATGTATATATGGGGAACCTTTTCAAAACGTCATTAACCAAATATGGAAGTGGGAGGGGTAGTCGAAGAAGAACGAAGAAGCTGATTGGCCGGAAGGCTCCATGACGCTTTCAAAGGGAATCTCTTGTCAATGGAGAGCCCGTTGCTCCAGGATAGATAAGAGCGACTTTTTCCACCTGCTGCAAAATTGCAACAACCTGCGCAGAACCTGACAGCAAGAGCACACAATAAAAAGCGCATGCAGCCCTCACTGATGCACCTGTCTTATCATCGTTTACACGTTTATTCTCGCGCATATGCTGTTTAATAGCGCTCTGCGATCAAAAGAGGAGGAATTCCGGTCTCAGGCGTAACCCATATAAGGTTGAATCCGGCACGAACGGGCCCACCCTCCATGTTCCATATTTGGGTTAGATTCCGGAAAACGATCATCGGAAAGTGACGAGTTTTACCGAGCTGAGCATTATGAGAGTGAAAGAGGGAGAAAGACACTGAGGCATAACCACAAACAAATGAGACGGACAGAGGGGTGGAATTTACTTCTTTGGTAGACGGGCTGCATGGGCACGGAAATTTCTGACGCTCTCATTTGACTATGCTCTAGGAAAGACTCGATTTAGTTCACCGAGGAGTTAACTATAGTAATTGAGGGATATTTATAGAAAAGGAAAAGGAAGCCAATATTTATAGAGGCAGCGGTTATAGGTTTTGTGAAATAACCACACACACGGACCACGAGTTTACAGTGGTACACATACATACTCTTGCATTTTTATCAGCATAGCGCCATTTTTCAATGAAAATAGCAATTGGGCCAAAATTTAGTTTAAACAACTGGGACGACACAGAGTGTGTTTATTAGTACTCGTGAAAACTGCATGCCCTCCTGTGGCCTCTTTAGGAAGTGTGCCTTCTCTGGCTCTTCCTCTCTCTCGCACACACGCACACAGAATTCACAGACCTGTTCTGATCTTGTAAAGTCCCTTCGTGGGTGGAGAAAGTTGACAGACAGAACACAGAAAATATCGGGCACCTTTAGTGGAATAAACTTTCCACTGTGTGTGTTGCATTGTACAGATACATTGCACAGTCACTACTGTCTTGCTGTGATCCAAATATAGGCCTGGCAGTGACCTCAGGCTGTGAGACGCTTGAAAATATTCTGTAATCATCTCAAAGAAACCTCGAACTGACCCTGCTGGAAACCAACAAAGAGGCTGATGATGAGCTTACCAGATCATTGATCCATATCTCACTGCTAATATTGGATAAAGAGTGATGTACACTCACAATAATAATGCTTAACACCACTATGAAATCATTCCAACAGGTAGTCAAAACAACAAATCTCATGTATGTTAGGAGAGGGAATTTAACCAGGGAGTTGGTACAGAGAAGCTAATGAGGGAGAAAATAAATAAATAAGAATAAAAGTGCCAGAGTTAGAGGCCTCTATGCTTTATTCACACACAAACACACACAGAAACAGGAGCTGGCCCACTGGTGCAGTAGGGCTATGTTTTAAAAGTATAAACTGATGGAGTCAGTGATAATTAATGATCTCACCCGACTTACTTGACCTACTAATGCTGTTTCACTCAGTGCCCCCGTCATCATCACTGTTGCTGCTACTAAAGTTTTCATATTTTTCAACTGCTGCTGGCACCACTTACACTGGGAGTTATAAATGAATGTACTGTCCAGCCTGCTGCTAGGCTTTGTCATGCTGGCTTTTGCCTGTTGTCTAATATGACTTCAGATATAGGCCATCGAAAATCCTTAATAAGCGTTTCAGTTCTCCATATATGGTTATTCAAAGTCAGCACTGTATGTGTCCCAGCCACTGTCTCTGTCAGGTTTTCAATTCCAACCATATTATCGTTCTCACAGCTGCACACTCATCGTCTCTCTCCACCCCACTCACACACTTTAAACAGCCATATATTTGCATGCACACACCCAACTCCCACACAGAGAAAATATGTGGGCTACAAAAGCAAACTGTATCCAGTGTGGGCTTTGTATTGATGACTGTGACAGTTAAACAGACAAGGAAATTATTGTATATTCTTGCATATTAAACTTGTGACAGTGATATAACCTGAGTGGTAAAGTCTATAAGTTATCTAATAGGAAGATAATGACAGTATGATATAATCAGAAAGGTATACGGTCCACAAGCTCAAATCTCATAAATAAAAGCAGTTGTCAAAGTCACCGAGAGACCACATATGTTTTGTACAGTAGGCCACACAGGTCATAATGTCATGTCCAAATGAATATATCCTCCAGTCTAATCAAGCAGCAGACACTGACAACCACAGGCACATATTCATATACAGAGAGTATTCGAGGGACAGTACAGGGATTTTCCCTGCTGGGTAGGTGGTAGGTTACAATAACTGTTATATGGTGATGTCAAAAGTGAGCGGTGACATACTGTGCTAACTCGAGATGTTTACCATATCACACTCCCATGAGTTTTCAAGATGCTGTTAGAAGGAGATGGTTTTGGTATTTCCAACAGATCGTTAAAAGTGTTTTCCAAATCAGGAATTGATTTTTTGTTTTTCTCTGAACTACAATGTCAATCGATGTTAGCATTAAGCAGATTTGACTGAAATTTGTGGCAGTAGCAACTTTTCATGTATTTTAATGTAGTGACCAGATGAGACATTTTATGATGGACAGCACAGCATTTGATCTCTCGTCTCACATTCTGAATTCTGACTGGGCCAAGTATTGGAAAGTCAGCACTGCCAGACTGCCAGGGTTTTATTAACATTATTTCATTTATTTCAGATACACACACACACACACACACACACACACACACACACACACACACACACACACACACACACACACACACACACACACAAGTATCACATCAACTTTGTGTTCAGATAAAATCACATAGAGCTGAAAAAGAAGACGTTGATCTGACACGAGCGTCTCATGTGAAAGCAAAGCCAACAGCTTCCTGAAGATTTAGCACATGTGCTCGGCCTGTCGGCACCTGTCAGCTGCCTCCAGAGTCCCACATGCTAACCAAGCCTGATAGGACTGCGTCTTCACCTCTGGTCTCCACCATTTGGTTCGGGGGTCACCACCACGGCAGGCACCACCTTGCGGTCGCAGCTCAGTACAGTGACTTCAGTAATGGAGATGCTGAACGTGGTCCAGTCAGACTCAATGTCCCCAGTCTCCCTCTGAATGCTGTTGAAGCTCTGCCCGAGGTGGGAGTTGAAGATCTCATGGACCGGGGTCTCTGCCAGGCGTTCCCAGCACACCCTCACAACACGTTTAGGTGCACCAGGTCTGTCCATCATCCTCCCCCGCTGCCTGATGGTGACCAGTTGACAGCTCAGGCCCTCTCTTTACCCGCGTGTCCAGAACATATGGCCTCAGGTCCGGTGATACGGCCTGTGGCACAGGGCTCATGATGCTCGTGGTTGGGAAAGATTCCATTCTGATGCATTATTCTTTGTTTAACAACACTGCAAGAGTCTGGAAAGTGAGGAGACCAACTGTAGTTGGACTCTATATTGCTTTGTTTCCATTGTTTACTGAATAATAAAACAAGGGAGGCCTTCCTTTCTTCTTACTGAAAAAGACGGAGCTTTAGAAGCAGCAGATCTGAAACCTGTACAGATTACAACAGTATTAATGGAACCCACAGATTCCAGAAAGATTTGTTTTTAGATTTTAAATGGTCAGGCCAAAGGTTAGTTGCTTACCTCGCTTCAATTCCCCTTAAAGGAGCCCAGAGAAAGTGGAAGTGTTGCTTGATCCTTTTGTATAAAGGTTTTTTCTTTGTGTGTTGCAGTAAACTGACTGTGAGTGTTGCTGAGCCCATACAGTGATTTTAATTCCAGAATGATGTCTGTTTTCAGCGCAGTACTATCTGAAAGTCCGGTGATCACACTACCAGCCTCTGTTCAAGAAAATATTTATATCTTAAATATTGTTTGATTGATAAGCCCTTTGCCTTATTGTAGGGTCATGAACTCCCCATCTTTACTTCAGCCTCTTGCTAAGAAATATAATTAGTAGTAAGATATCCTGTCTGTATTACACAAGGTTTCTTTTAGTCTTTTGTTGGTCCTGTTTTTAATGTTGAAACTTTAAATTAATACATTTTAAAAAATGTCTCATGTTCAATATGTCATCTTCCTATTTTAAATGTAATGTTCTTTTATTCATTTCTTATTTTATTAACTGTATCGTTTATAAAATAATCGCAACATTTTGATTGTGTTTGTGAGACTAAGTAGCACAGCACAGGAAACTGTACCATGAGTGGAAGATTTATGCAATGTTTGCATCTTTAAAATGTTCTTTGTCTCTTTTCAGACTAGTCTGGGTAAAGCAGCAACATAGCTCACACACTGAAGTCCAATCTTACAATGAGCAGCATGTTTTTACCTGTCCTGCCCAAAGTCACTTCTACAGCCTTTCTAACCATTACACCATTGCCCACCAGGACACACACTCATCCATTTTTTCTGAGGTGGAAGTTCATTGCCCTCCTTTTTTCCCTGAGAGTCACCACTCTTAAATCCATAATTCTTCTTGTAAAGCTTTTAAAACTCCATGACTGTTCGCCTTTTGCACTCTCGACTGACAGCTTTCATCGCCTGCAGTGTGAAACATGAAAGCAAGTGGAAATGCTCTGATATCAGTCCAAAGCAGAAAAGAAGGAAAAGAGAGAACCCATACCAGTGGATAAAAGAAGAAAGCTCCAGTCTGCTGTTACACAGAGACATGCCTTGTCTCAAACAGCCTAGAACAGGAGCTTGGCTGGGATGAATTTGTCTGGGCTGGAATCGTACTGTCCTGATACTTCCTAATATTATTCAACACACCTAGGCCCATGTCTACTGAATGCTGCCACAATAACAAAAACTGATGGAAGAGAAAAACTGCTCAGATAATAGTCACCAATAAACTAACATAGAAACAGCAGCCAGTTCATTTTCTCTGCTGACAACTCACATCATTGAGAAGCATCTGATATCCCAGGCACAGTAGCTCTGTGGCTACTGAAACTTTGTTAGTGGTGCTGTTGAACCACCACTCCTCTATGCAAAACCCAGATACCAGTAAAGTTTTTGTTGTGTCCCAATTTCCACTTTTTGAGCATCTTTAATAACAACAACATTTTATGGTGGGTTGCCCTGCTGCATCTTTTAACCCAATGTTCACACAAAAACATTATCATGGTCTGAACGTCCTATTGATTACATTTGAGGTGTCAGTGAGTGGAAAACATGTAACTTCTTGTTGTAACCAAGCCGTCACAGTGTGTATGTTTCTTTTACATATATACAAAGTCTCAAAGAATCAGGTCCCATCTTATCGGACCTCATAGTGCCATATCACCCCAACACTTCGCTCTCACACTTGTGTCACCCTCAGTGCCAGAGCCGACCTGTTCAGTATGCCTGCAGTAAACATAAGAGCAGACTGTAAGTAAATGTGACCTTGATATTACATTGATATTAAATTCTGGATAGAAATATTTATTTATTTATGACTTTTATATAAATCTAACTTGAGTGACTAATTCAACTTTTGGAAACGTTGAAATCCTGGGTGTTTTCAGATTTTCTTAAAAATAACAGGTGAACTGTTGTTTCTTCTTAACACTGGATTAACATGGCATGCTACTGGCTTTCTAACAGTGCACGTTAGAAAGTAAAAGAAGCAAACAAAGCAGAGATCACAAGTTTGTTGCATTTCGGTTTGTGCATGTATAGTCTGAGCAAAAATGATTAAATTAGTGTCATTGATCACAACAGGAGTTACATTGATGTTGGCCTGTTCATGCACTGTTCTTGACCAGAAAAATGTTGGAAACCACTTAGCAAATCCACACAGATCAAAGTCTAAACACAAAACCTATTGATTCTCTTATCAGTTCTCATTGGCTCCAATTTAGGAGCCACCACAACATAGTAAAGACATTACAGCCAAATTAACTGCACGTTGTGTGGTCAAATGTTTGTACATGTTGGAGCTACAACAAAACAGCAGGTGGAAACGGGGACTCCAGCCTGACTGCTCATCAGTTACCTGCTGAAGTCCTGGGTCTGGCTGCTGGACTGGGGTCACTCATCCCAGCAGAACATCATCACTCTGGGTTCTTGGCTAGCTTGACGTTAGCATGTTGTCTGTGCAGCTGCTTGCAAAGAGCCAAAGTTGTGTTAGCAACATAATGCAGTTGTTACCATGGCGCTCTCATCTTTTTGTGCAATAGAAATAGTCATGTCCATATCAATAATTTGAAATGAAACATTAACAGTCCCATGAGTCTTTGAACAAAGCTGTTCCATCCTCAAGTACGCACAGTTACACTCAATACGCAGCTGAAATTTACACATCACTCAATATAAGAGTCATGACAAAATTCCTAGTAAGTAACTAGAATCCATAACAGCCACAATTATTTAATTATTTCATCTCATAAGAGTTCAGTCAGTAAATTAACTTAAATGTTTCATATTTGCGTACCCCTGGTTCAGACAATAGCTGTAATATTTTGTGAATGCAGGTTGGATGGTTGCTGCAGGGTTGACAAAACAGAAAGACTAGCAAAGCACAATCTCACGTGTGCTGTTTAGGAAACACGTAATTACAGACTCCATGGATGTAAACCCAAACACGAGGGTTGCCTTCAAAGTTGCATTTTATAAGCCAGCATGTATGAGAAATAAACCGTAAATCAAATCTGTTCGATGTGACATTCGTCCTCTTGCATGCTGCCTTCCTCTCGGGCACTTTCTGTTTAAACACCCATGTGGCAAAGGTTCAACATGATGCATACACATAACCCACAAGTTCACCACAAGAACACACAAAGGCATAACCAGACACACAGTGCATGGCTCCACTTTATGTTTCTTTTACTTTCATGTTTCAGTTCATTGAAAAACTGCTAATAAAACTCTACCATTCACAATTTAAAACACTAATTATACCACGAACATAATCCGCTCAGCACAACAGCTGTTCATAGTCGACTGTAAGCTCTGTGTCAGTGATGACAGTATATGTGCTGGATTTAAGCATAGCTACAAGCCTCCCACCTTACTAATACAAACATGATGCCGCCCCTGTAAAGTTCCAGAAAGCATACAGTCATTGTCCCCATCACCATCCACCTCTGCTGCACACTACACTGCAGTGCTGCTGTGGTCTGGCTCACTGTTCCACTGTGGAAACACTGCAGTCTGCCTTCTGTCCAGTCCTGTTTGGTAATGAATATGTGCTTCGCACTCTGATAAGAAAATATATCGCTGAATAGATGGTGACACTTTGTCATTACTTTGTCTCAGTATCACTTTCTTGTCTCTTAGGAAATCAACCCTGAAATAAAGATGGCCAAACCTGTTGTCACCCTCAACCAGTGTGTAAGTGTCGTGTGAACAAACGGCAGGAAGCTTTGACAGAAACATGACATAGCAGCTAAGACTCTGTTAAACGCCCAGTGTCAGTGGCAAAAGCGATTCCTCAGGGCCTGAACAGATATTAATGAGACACACATGCTTTAAACATATACACATACATATATAGTTCCAGTGAAACGGTGGAAGGATGGCACATTAGCACACTGACACATACTGCCGTGCCATAATGAAAGCTGTGACTAATGAGGCTGGTCCACATTTTATAGGTTGGATTTATTGTGTCCCTCGTCACTAGCCATAGATCTCTGGCTGCCTGTGCTTGACCCTGGAGATGATCACCGCGGGGAAATTAACTGCCTGTTAACGTGTTCATTCGTAAACCCATGCACTGAGTGTATGCATGTGTCTCCGTACCACGGCCCAGCCAGCCTAATGTGGAGATGATCACTGGACAATTAGGTCGTTCAGTTCTATAAAGTTGGAAAACTTGGAATATAATTGGAATACTTGCCTGTGTCATATCCAGGCAACATTCAGTTAGTTTTGCTGCTAGTTTTCACAGTACTGATCCATCCAAGAAGCTCAGATTATGAGCAGAAGAGCTCCTACAGTTTATTAAAAGTGATCTTTCAGTGCTCAATTTAGGGAAGTGAAAAAAGTTGGTGGGAAGCAAATCTGGTGAGTAACTGACAAGTTTATTAGTGCACTTTGTGGGAATATGCTGACATGCATGACAATTCAGTTTGTGATTGTTTTCTCTCAGATGACTCATCTGTCAAACTGCCTTAAAATTGCTTAAACCTTAATCATCACAGATGATGGCACAAACTCGTTTGAAACAGAACTTGATGTTTGGTGTCTGCAGAACCTTTCCTTTCTGGTGGGGGTGTTCTTGCCCTTTTTATTGGGTAGTGGTACAGTGGACAGCGAGGACATGCAGCAAAGGGCCCTGGATGGGACTCAAACCCCGGTCGCTGCATCTCAGCCATGCGGCCGAGTGTTTGCCTGCTAACAGACTGATGCTCAGGACCTTTCATTGCACAGTGAATTTACGTAGTGCATAGTTAGAACAGGACCTCCAGAAACTGTAATAACCGAATGCTGAGGTCAGTTTTTGTGTTTTTAGCCCATGAAAATGTAATCGGGCTGTTCTGTAATTTAATCATTTTTGGTTATAATGTGCTTTATCAGCCTGGACAGACCTGGGCAGTACTCATCATTATACATGTACATTCCCTTCACAGGTACATAATAAATGAACAGACCAACAGGCCGTCATGTTTATGTAACTTTGGTTTTTGTATTTTTTCATCCTGATGACAGTTGTATGTGTAAGGCAGTATTGTTCGCCGTTCTGTTTGGCCCGAAAGCTGATGTAACTGTCATGAAGGACTGAGGAAGAAGAACTCCTCATCCTCATCCGGGTCCTTCATGGCAGTGTGGAGCTCATTTTCAGACAGCTGGGCAGTATTATTAGTTTGTATTCAAAAGATAGAATTTTTACCAATTATTACATGATGCACTGATTTCTTAGACATATTTACACCAGTTTATACAATTTTGAATCTCCTGTGGACCATAAGGCTGGAGTCTGGTCTTTAGGGAAATCAAGGGTCTAATATAACATTGTAAAAATCATTTTCAAAGAGATCCTGTTGAATATTGGACAAATCACCTTGCAAGCACTGCACACATCTCAATAAATGATCAATACCACTCCAGATCATTAAAGCCCTGGGAGTTCTGCTTACATGATAATATTTGACAAGCTCTAATTCACCAGAGGTACCCAGCCAATGCTGGGCTTCCTTTAACACATTTTCAAACATCTTTACTTTTTTCTCTGTTTTAGGGGGTGTTCAGGAAATTATCGACAGCTGTCTTAATCCGGTAGGTGAGAGAGGCAGAAACTGAAAATATCACATGTTCCACCAGCTCTGACACTCCAGTCACTTTATATTCTTCTGATACATCAATAGCTCTCTTTTATTTTCTTTTTTTCTCCTTGTGAACATGTGTCCTAGCCAACATCCCAATCCCAACACCCCACAGGGGAGAATGGACCACAATAAGATCCAGAAACCAAACACTCAAGCAAGGACAGAGAACAGGCAGTATGCTGGTTCATCTGGTGAGGATAATACCTTCCATACGTATCTATACACTATTATTAGTTTTACCTCTTGTATTTCTTTGTTCTCCCTCCTGTCTGCCTCACACTAATTATGTGTATGTTTGTGAATAACATATTTGTTTAATATGTGCAATGAAGGACACATCCTGGTCAAACATGACTCCAAACTTCCAGGTTTCTACTTTGGAAACTTCTAAACACAAATTGCATCATTTAGCACTCTTTTGTCAGCGAGGAACTCTGGCCTTTAAAGTGCAACACATTTCTGCCCTCATCCCCAACTGTTCACGGGAGATGGCTCTTTGTGCCTCAGAGTTCTTCCTTATAAAAGGAGTTTTTCCTTCTCACAGTTAATACATAAGTATAAGAAATTCCTATACATGCCCCTTCCTGATTTCTTATGTTTTAACATGTTTGTTACACTTACATGTTTCCAATTTCAAATGTTAACACAGATGTTCAGAGTCAATACAGATTGTAGTTTTTTAAATGATGGTTTCATTTAGTTTGGGGAAACAGCTCCAACTTTACCTCATGTAGAAAAAGTCATTTCCTTCTAAACCTAATAAGTGGTTTTGTCATCTAGCAAGAACTGCAATCGAGCATTTGCAATAACTAATAAAAAAAGCACTTGGGACAATTGTGTTGGTGACAGCTTTTGTTATAATATCAATAATATTTCTATGAATATGGGATACTGTTACATGTTTGCACAGACTTTTGTGGAATATGGAGACACTCCTGGCATTATATGAGCAAAGTGAGACTCATTTTTTAGGGTTGGTGGAGATAAGTGTGAAGATCCAAACAATCCCTGTCAGTGATGGAGAAGCTTTGATGAAAATATTTGGTAAAAAGTTCACCAGCATGAAGGAAATGAAGTTTCAA
>NW_024582728.1:518386-524618 GCF_018398535.1 Haplochromis burtoni
TGTTACATTTGAAGTACATTTTTTAAGGCACGACTTTTACTTTAAAAAGAATGATGGGGTTTACCACGAGTTCCACTTAACAAATAAAATTCAGTCATTTCAGTTTTAATGATTTCCAGATTGGCCATCTGTGAATGAGCCCCTGTCTAATTCCCATTAAGACTCAACCTTTCAACAATGAAACCACATGTATGAGCCCACAATAACAAACATCATATCACGAGCAGTGTATACGTGAGGTCAGTGACAGCAGCATACATCAGGACAAACATATAAGATGTGATTGTGTGAGCAGTATGCTGACAATAGCTCAGCCACCACAAAAGCTCCTAAGATTCTGCAAAACACTGAAAGCATTTGAAAAGCCCCAGCGTTATTAAGCCTCATCTGAATGTTTCGCATTTTCAGGAATGTTTCTCATCCGCCCCCACGAACTCAGATGAGGAAACCGTTTGGCTGTGGGGACGTCCTCAGATAATGCTGCCTGTTTTTCTCTTGTCTCGCCCACAGACGCAAAAATGTTTGCACACTGTGGCAGAGAAGCAAGAAAGCACTAAAAGCTATGCCAGATAAGGGAGAAGGAGAGGAAGAAGATGGAGCATTGTGAGGATGGAGGAGTAAATACAGAAAAACAGCAGAAAAGGAAGAAGAGGTTAGAATCACAAAGACATTCATCAGGAGAGACAAAAAAGGGGAAGGAAAAAAGTGAACTGAGCAAAATTGGGTTACAAGAAAGAGAAGAGAAAATTCCAGTTTCTCTTGGTAGGGCGCAGGAAGCCAAGGAAAAACAGGGAGCAAGAGGTAGTAAAAGAAAATACTGATGCAGATGTGCCGTAAAGAGAAGGAATGATCTGACAAGGAGTGACAGTATGGCAGGAGCAAAGGAAGAAGAAGGAAATGGAGATGGCAAAGAAAGAATGACACAAAGGACAGTAAGACAACCAGAGGGCAGGACGGGACAGAAGTAGAGCGAGACGGGGGGTGACATGGCTGAACACATGGCACACCCACACCTCGCAGGGCCTTCATTACCACTTTTGTTTCAACATCAGGTCCAGACTGAGTCAGAGGAGAACGCAGAACAAGTGCCTAGCTCTCCCTTATCACCACATCAATCAACATTTGTCTGCTGCTGCACCAGCTTACATAATCCCTCTGTGTTCAACTCTTTCTCTTTTTAACATCAAATGCAGTTCCAAAGCCCACTTGGAAATCTGGCCCCATATCTGCACGAACTTTATGTTATTTTATCTTTGTGCTGTTTCATCTTTCTTCTAAAACCCACTATGGGTGATGAAGTTATAAATTAAAGTAACAAGGCAAATTGTGCTTTATATTTAATGGGGAACTTGGGGATCAGACCGAACTGTTGTTCTGACACAACAGAGAAATGAAGTTAAACCGAACTTTGTATCAAATTGTTACTTCTATGTTTTCATTTAGTAATAGTTAGTGGACAAACACTCCACATACCAAGCGGATAGTTTTTTTACTCCACAGCAGTGAAGAAAAATACTGACGTAAATGATTAGTATCTGCTTCTTATCTGTTATCTACTATTTCACGTATCAACACAGGACAACCATCCAGTGTCACAGAGCGTTTGCAACCAAACTACTTTAAAATCTCTTCAAAATACAGTGAATTGTGATCATTTTTAATCTACCTCTGCTTTCATGGACATTTCCATTCTTTCCATGAAAATATACTAAACACAGTTACCAGTCACACTTCTACAGGCTTAGCAGTGGGAAACGTTTCTGGATTCTTTACTGACGTTGCAGTTTTAAAACACAAACAGTAAAGTTAATCTTGAAAAGTCCAACGTTAAAAGTAGAAATAACACTTTCTGTTTTTCATCATCATCATAATTATGACCATTTATTATGAGCCAGTCATTTGTTTCATTTCCAAGTCAGACTCTGAAGACGCATTAAAACAAGACACTCAGGAGTGAACCATTAAATTCTTTGGATTCTTCTAAAGATTCACCCAAGAGCGCTCCACAGACCAGGAGAAGTCAGCTTTTTAAGGTTATGCTATTTCAGATATTGGGGGAAAACAAACACAACAAATTCTCTAACTCTAACTAAGCTTCAGCACAGTTCCTTTCCATCTTAAAAACGAGGCTGACATGTGCACGCTAAAATATTAACTAAAAATTTCTAAAGAAGTTTCCTAGAATGAAGCGTTAAATTTAGTCCAAACCACAGACAAAACAGGAAAACGGCGAGAGCTTACATTTTCTGTATAATTAATACCAAATGATGTCACCATTTCCCAGAAACATGGTAGAGCTTCAGTGACTCTATGAAGTTAAAGAGAGCTGTATATAGGGCCCTCGTAAGTGTTACCACAGCAAAGAATCAAATAAACTGGAATTTTTAAAAGTTAAATAAGGAAAGTGCTGACAGTAAGTACAGTGTTGAAATCATTGCTTGCCACTTCTCCTTACCCCTCATTGTCTGTTTACCTTAATGCAACCCGTCACTGTCCGCCCACATCCTCAAATTCCCCCTGTCACCCCGCACTGTTAGAGTACCCCTAAGTTACACACACACACACACACACTTGCAAAGAAAGCGGTGAGGGTGACCATGTGGGAGACGGCTGCCTGTTTGGCTCTTTCTTCTACCCTTTCTGTGGGAGGTTTCTATTTTTCTTTGTAAATTGGTGTAGGTGGCTTTTTCCTCATTGAGACTGACCATCAAAGGAATCGAAGAAGGAGGGCACTGAAATGATGTGACAGTGGAGAGGAGCGCATTCATTTTGTTGTGGCTATTTTAGAATATTGCTTTACTGAAATCATTCCTCTGATGGAATTAATGGTGAAACCCAGATGATCAAAGTATTTTTGGTGAAAGTGACGGTGGAGCTTTGTTTCTGTTTTACAGGTGGTCATCAAATTTACACCCAAACTGCGTAACACGCACGCAGCACTTTGTGATTTTGATAGTTGAAAAACAAGAACAATAGAATTTTTTTCTGCTCCTGATGACATGTTTAATTAATCTTATTACCCTGAATTTGAAAAAAGGTTCCCTAAATAAAATGCTAAAAAAACAGCAACCCAAAAGCTTTAAACCCACATAAGAACTATAATCTCATCTTTGCAAAGTTGTTGTAATCCAGCCACACTGGGAGCTTTTCAATCGTGAACCACCTTTTAAAGCTACAGCAGCTCAGTCAGATTCAGCTCGGGACTTTGACCGGGCCACTCCAAAGTCTTCATTTTGCTTTTTTGCTTATCCGGACATTCTCCTTCAGGATGTTTTGGTAAACAGCAGAATTCCTGGTTCCATTTACACAGCCAGTCTTTCTGAGCAGCCAAACAGCCCCAGACCGTCACCACCACCATATTTTACTGCTGGTACGATGTTCCTGTCCTGAAACGCTGAGTTACCTCAGAGGTAACGGGACACACACCTTCAGTTCAGCCTTTGTCTCGTCAGTCCACAGAGTATTTTCCAAGCATCTCGGGATCATCAAGATGTTTCCTGGTAAAACTGAGACGAGCCTTTATGTTCCTTTTGCTGAACAGTGGTTTTCATGAGCTCTGCCATGCAGCCCATTGTTGCCCAGTCTCTTTCTTATGGTGGAGTCATGACACTAACTGGATGTTGTTCTGGGTCTTTTATCACCTCTTGGATGAGTCCTTGCTGGGGTTCACCACTGTTCCAGGTTTCTGCCATTTGTGGGTAACGGCTCTCACTGTGGCTCGCTGGAGTCCCACAGCTTTAGAAATGGCTTTCTAACCTTTCCCAGACTGAGAGATCCCAGTTACTTTGTTTCTCATTTGTTCCTGGGGCAATCACTTTTTCACACAGGACCATGTAGGTCTGGATTTTCCCCCTTAGTAATAAATACCTTCATTTAAAAACTGCATTTGTGTTTACTTGTGTTATCTCTGTCTAATATTTCAATTTGTTTGTTGATCTTAAACATTTAAGTGTGACAAACATAACCAGTAAAGGGCCAAACACTTTTTCACACCACTGCATGTGTGAATATTATTGAGGTACAAGATAAAAATCTCCCTTTTCTGCCCATTCTGCGACCCACTCCATTAAAATGAGCCTCTCACTCCTCCAAACGAGAAAATTTCCATTTGTTCTGCTCTCTGCACACCGATAACATACAGAATGTTAATACTAACAAAATCTTGAAATCTGCACTGATAAAGGAGAAAAAGTGAGATAAACTAATCATCTGACTGTATTAATATTATTTATTAATGAAGAAATCTATATAAAAATATAAATGTATGTTTTAGATCACAGGAGATATGATTTTACAAAGGATACAGAACTGTACAGTCCACATAAAGAAACCAGTGCTTTCACTTTGACTGTCTATAAAGGATTTAATTACCACTGTCCCCTCTGTTAATTGCCATCTTAAACCATTGTAGGGATCTGTGTGTACCAGTGATCCCAACAACTATGTTGTCAGGGCTGTTTACCTCTGGTTGGGTCTCCCAAGACAAACCGGTGAGGGGCAGACAAGGAGTGATTCAGAAAACTCCTGTGAGGAAAATCTAGACAAGATACCGGCTCACCCTGTCCCCCACCCTGCAGCACGGCCTGGGGAGGAGGTTTGAGGGACAGTGCCTGGTCGGGCTCAGCCCGGAGAAGCAGCACCGGCCTGTGGGCCAGCTGCAGGAGGCAGCATAGGGGCTGGAATGGGCCGGTCTTATTTTTGAGAAAAAGAGCATCCCTGACAAATCTTACGGCTGTATATCTTTAATGAGGGGCTGGTGAATATGAGGATATTTAAGTTCTAGCCTCACTCCTATTTTCAAATGCTACATAAAATATGAAAGGTAAAAGAAATTCCTTTTTTTAACTAAAAAATAAACGGATAATAAACAGTTTAAATAAAAAGAGTGGTATGTAACTCAATGAAAAGTATAAATTAAAATAAAATATAAAGAAACAATATATAAATTATATTAGTTACATGTGATGAGCCGTGTGCCTGACATGAGAATACGTTTTTCATTCATACCTGAAGCAATTTAAATAATTGCAGATGTGATATAAGAAACAAAAAGTCTGTTTATAGTTTTAGGATATTTCCTGTTCAAAGCTCTGGGGCAGATAGGATTTCTCACATATGAGGATCCCATTTTTTTAAGTGATGGCTTTACAATTTTGAAATGAATGCACTGGTTCCCATTTGTCATCCACTGCATGTGTGGAGGATCACCAGGGAGCAGCCAAAGATCAGCAGGTCAGACTTTATCGGCTTCCACTCATTAAAGCGATCCCCTGCCTCACTCATTAGACCAAGCTGGGCTCCACCATTGACATTTGACTTCTGGTCCATCATCAGAAAACATTAATGATAATGTTTTGTAACAGCAATAAAGCGTTTAAAAAAAAGTCATTAGACAGCTATGGAGACAGCGCTAATGTGTGTCTGTTGTAAGCATGTATGAATGTAGGTACGGACATCTGCATCTATATCGTGTGTGTGTGTGTGTGTGTGTGTGTGTGTGTGTGTGTGTGTGTGTGTGTGTGTGTGTGTGTGTGTGTGTGTGAGACAGAGAGAGAGTTAGGGAGAGAGAGAGAGAGACAAAGCAAGAGCTCATTTGGTTGTTGTGCTTATGTTATTGGAAACACCTCATATTCAGTTCAATTCAATTTCACTTATACAGCTTCAAATCAAACAGACGCCTCAAGTTGCTTTTTATTGTGAGGCTAAAACCTACAATAATACAGAGAAAACCCCAACAACCATATGACCCACTATGACCAAGCACTTTGGTGATAGTGGGAAGATACAAGAGGGGCATCTGCCCCGACCAGTTGGGAGTGAGACGAGGGATGTGGAAGAGCGCCAGAGAGAAATAATAACTCATAATTAAACACAGAGAGTGAAGAAGAAACAATCAGGGGGGGTTTAGGGTAACCTGATCAGGCGCTAACTATGTGTAAAAGGAAAGATTTAAACCTAATCCAAGCTGGGACCTGGTTCCAAAGAAGAGGAGCCTGAAAACTGAAGGCTCTGCCTCCCATTCTAGGAACCACAAGCAAATCAGCAGTCTGACAGCATGTGAGGTCTTTGAGATAAGATGGGGCCTGACTATTAATGACTTTCATATGATTAGAAGGATTTCGAATTAATTTCTGGATTTAAGGGAAGCCAAAACAGGAGAAATCTGCTCTCTCTTTCTAGTCCCTGTCAGGACTCTTGCTGCAGCATTTTGGATTAGCTGAAGGCTTTTCAG
>NW_024582728.1:525385-535554 GCF_018398535.1 Haplochromis burtoni
TTTCTGTGCTGTGATGAGCTCTGAAACCTGACTGAAACTCTTCAAATAAGCCATTCCTCTGTAGATGATCTGTTAGCTGTTTGACAACTACTCTTTCAAGGATGTTTGATATGAAAGGAAGGTTGGAGATTGGCCTATAATTAGCTAAGACTGCTGGGTCTAGAGATGGCTTTTTGAGTAAAGGTTTAACTACAGCCAGCTTGAAGGCCTGTGGTACATAGCCGATCATTAGAGATAGGTTGATCATATTTAAGATTTAAGGTTGAAGCATTGATTAATGGTAGGACCACTCGGAGCAGTTTTGTAGGAATGGGGTCTAAAATGTTGATGGTTTAGAGGAAGTAATTACTGAAGTTAACTCAGAAAGATTAGTTGAAGAGAGTCTAAATAAATATCACTGTATTAAACGTAGCTCTACATATTATTGATATGTGCAGCTATGGGTGGCTGTGGCTCAGGTGGTAGAGCAGATCAGCTACTGATCGGAAGGTTGGTGGTTTGATCCCAGTCTGCATGTCAAGTGTCCTTGGGCAAGATACTAACCCCATGTTGCCCTCCGATGTGTTTATCGGAGTGTGAATGTAGATTAAGTTTGCACTTGCATTTAGAAGCGCTTGTGTGAATGAGGCGTGTTGTATACAGCACTTTGAGTACTCCGGGAGAGTAGAGCTTTATAAGAATCAGTCCATTCACCTGTAAGATGGTTAGGAATATTTTTTTTCTCTAATGGTTAAAATTTTATTTGTGAAGAAATTCACTCAGTTGTTACTAGTTAAGATTAAATGAATGCTTTGCTCAACAGAGCGCTGGCTTTTTATCAGCCTGGCTACAGTGCTGAAGAGAAACCTCGTGTTTTTCTTATTTTCTCTTTAAAAAATAGAGCTGCAAACAATTTCTCTAGGCTAAATGATGATCTTTAAACAGAAACATTAACAAGTGGAGCCTGCAGAGAGTCTCCTCGAGGTAAAGCAAATACATCTGGCACTACAAAGCATTCAGAATTCTGCTGGACAGGACAGGCTTAAAGAAAAAAATAGGGACACACCATTTCCTCTTCACCTTACGATTATCTGCTTTAAGGTACCCATTTGAAATTTATACCAAGAAGTCAAGTACTTGCGATTTGAGGCGTTTTCAGCTACAGTATCCAGAGTCGTATGCAGTGAAGATGTACAATTATTAACAAGATATTCAGCCTCTGTGGGAGTTCAGGTAGCTGCTCTGTATCGGCACAGGGCAGTGAAGAAGATAACAGTGGAGGAATTATATCCATAAACTTAGTTACAGCACTTTCACATCTACTGTGAAGAAAAGTATTTCCCAATTCTGTGTAATCGATTACTGCAAACTGAAATGTTATTTAGAAAATGATCAAACAAAGAGGGTTTACAGTCAGTCAGTGATCGGTCTGTAGTTAGTAAACGCTCCATCGCCAAGCGTGCGATACAAGGGACAAAGACACTAATAGACTTTTAATAGAAGCTTATGTTACAAGACTTACAAAGCAACACGTAGCCATTTCGCTGGTGGATAAATCACAATGATTAAGAAAAACCAACTGATAAAATAATCAAAATAAAGAATAAAAACAATAAAGCATTTTGGGGGGGTTGAATCGATGCTGTTCTCGACTATACTCTGAATTTTCCTAATTTTTCCCAATTCTCCCCACACTTTACTTTCTTTGTGGTGAAAACACAGACAGCGAAGTAGACAGAAAGAAAACAGCAAATACATTAAGCAAATGGCATCATTAAAGCCAGTTAATCTTCACCTGTTGACTTCGTACTCGTGGAGCGCTCCATTCGTCTTCCAGGACCTCCCGAGAGCCGGTCAGGTGTCAGACAGGCAAACAAATGACTTCAACTAATCGCTATTTAATTTACTACCTGTAGTCACATAGAGACATAAGGGCTAGATCGAGTCCAGCTAACCATCGGGGTGTTTGTGTGTTGATTTGTGTACATTCTAAACAAGGTGGAACTTTCTCCATTAGTCAGTGCGAGCATTAATCATAGTATCAGGTTTCTCAGCAATAGCTTGTTGTCTGTTGAAATTATTTACCACTATAGTAGCCTTACTTAATGTTGGACATCAGCTTTATGTCTTCACTTGTCTTCTGCGTTCCTGCTGTTGCTGCTGTTGTTTGGAAACTAATGACTACTGGCAACGCAAGGGTTCAATCAAAATCAGGTTTTTAAAGACCCCCGCACATCATACGGGTCAATATCTGCCAGTTCATTAACATTAATGCGAAAAACCAGTGCGTGCTGCATTTAATGACATCCACTGGCTTCAGACTGATACATGAAGCTAATTTGTGGTCTTTTGTTCTGTTCCAAAGTAAATTATCCATCACAATCAGCAGCATTAGGGTCATTACTACAATAAAGGCAATATTACTCATTGCTCAGATAAAGTAATTTGTTATTCTACTCGTATTACTTTCACATTACCCTGTAACGTAAACTGAAATGCTGGATTGCATAATTATCAGTTAATAATATAAACTTGTAGCTACAGTCCCACAAGGCCAGCTCATAGGCATGTTGTAATGAGGGCACACATGCAATCTATGTAACTGCAAAGTGATCATCACAGTGATTCTACTGTAAAAATATGTAGACACAGAAATGAAGGTTACCGGCCCGACTGCTCATCACTGTCACAGCCAAACTGACCAAACTGCAGCACTGAAATAGGCAGCTTCATAGCTGTTGTTACAAATTCAAAGAAAATACTACAATGTAAAACTCAGGCAATGCGTGAGATGGGAAACTATCAAAATAAACAGAAAGCAACGCACAACACTGAGACCCAGACAGTGAACTTGACACTAGGACTGATTGAAGAACACGTCTGATGTGACCCGACTGATCTGTACGGACACAGACGCACACATCGACTGTACGTGTAGATCCTCGTCCAGTGAACTCGAATCATAAAATTTTACAGCCCTGATAATGGCAGACTGGCATTCAGGCATTATTAAACGTGTATCTCCATCATTTGATGACTTCAATGTTTTTATGAAAACTGATCATCTTCATTAACTTTTACTTTCACAATTTCATGCTGTGTTAAAATGTAAGATTTGCTTTTTAATTTGAAATATGACATCCTGTTCCTGTGTGTGTGTGTGTGTGTGTGTGTGTGTGTGTGTGTGTGTGTGCTGTGTGTGTGTGTGTGTGTGTGTGTGTGTGTGTGTGTGTGTGTGTTCATGTGGGAGGGTGTCAAAAAGATGAATGACCCCGCTGTCATGCAAGAGTCCTGTCATTAGCAAACAAAGCAGAGAATTAAGTGTGTGTTTGTTTTACCTTTACTGCGTTGCTCCTTCAGTAATTCATGCATTTCCTTACAGTTCATTGTGACCAGGAGATGTAATTTAATATGCAAAATATTTCGTTGGCTTTCTTTCTTCTGCGTAAAACTTGAAACAGTTTGTCTCAGAGTTAAAAAATTGGTTCATACAGTTTTTCATACTAGACTAGTACAGACATCTCCACTCTTACGATTAGACGAAAGCTTTCCTTCCTGATACATTTAGGACTGGATCAGGTGACTGGATCAGGTGACTGTCTCGTGCCAGACTGTGAGGAAACACTGAGCATCCCTGTTTCACTCCCCGACTTCAGCTATACATTTGTGGTCAACTTTAAAAGTGCTGATCAAAGGCATCAATATCGTGCTCATTTTGTACTTAAAACCCTTTAAAGTTAAAGGAAACAATTTAAAACTAATATATTCAAATTAATATTTAATTTCGTTTTGTTTTTTTTGTCAGAAGGTTCAATAAAAATACAAATAAAAACCAGGGCTGAATGAATATTGTTTTTAAAGTCATCTTTAATGACTTAGAAAAAGATGTTTTGGATTTTCTTTCATCCACACAGGTTCAGAACCAGAGATGGGCAGTAACGCGTTACTTGTATCTGATTACTTTTTTAAGTAATCAGTAAAGTAACGGGATTACTTTTGGGGGGGAAGTAATCAGTAATTAGTTACTGATTAATTTTTTCAAGTAACTTGACCAACACTGCTCAGATCTGTACATTTACAGAAACCTCGCCACTACTTTGGTCATATGTCTCCTAGCAAGTTACAGCTCAGCCACAAGCTTCTGGCATAATTGTTGGTGGATATTTGGCCAATCTGCTGAATTGGTTCATTTAAACTGGTTGGTTTTTAAGAAGGAATTTTCCATAAGGGTGAGGACAGACCTGCTTTATCAAGTCCCAAACCGGATTTGATATGTAGCATTGTTCTGCTAATCTCCAGGTTTTAAAGTTGAAGAATTTTTAGGTACTTTTCCTTCTTCATTATTACAACAACCCTTTGTGCAGTCTCAGCCTCGGCGCGTGGTGCTACCACCTTGACAGTTTTCTTAGGTTTCAAAGCCTCACCTTTACTCCTTCAAATACACCTCCTGTTTAGTCTTTGTCTCATCTAACCATAAAACACTGGGCTTGTTCATGCACACAGTTGCAGTAAGATTTCGATTTTAGTCACAAAATATTCACTTCACTGTGGAGACTGAACATCACAACCCTTCCTCTCATCTCAGGGTAACACTTTGGGTCTTTTCCTGAGTTTGGCAAAGTATTGACACATCTGAATATGTTGTATTAACACAGAATTGTTTGAACTGATGATCAGACGTTGGCCTTATCAAGTTAAACAGCAGTGCAGAACATGGTACAGTGTAGATATGAATGACTCCAGCTGAGTGAGTCGAATCAGGAATGAGAGCTGGCAGACACCAAAAGGCTGTCATGTCACACCACACAGTCAAAGCTTCCACACACCAAGATCATGATTCGAACTATTCATAGAGGCATGATAGATAGTATCTACGCGTCCACCCTTTTCCAGACAATTTTCACTGTTTGGTTCTGTAGAACAAACTATGCACTACCACAGATACATTACACTTAACATTTATGAGTAATTCTTCTATTATACAACACAGTCAGTGTTTAAAGAAGGGATGTAAGATATTTACTTTGTTTACATCAACAGCAGTCTTTGAGCGCTGGTAACCTGAGACTGAATCAAAGAAAAACATGATCCACCAGGTCCCAGGCCAAATGGGCCAATCAGCCAATTAAGTCTACTTATTAGCTATGTTAATGGACTTGTTGAGCAGAGTGAGTCAGAGCAATAACATACTGATTGGATTAGACTCATTTGCAGGGAGGCGAAAAGAGGGGGAGGCTAGATTTGAATCAATGCTTGGAGCAAACTGAGGATCACAATTACCACCTCGCATTTTTATTATGTTGCAAATAGTTAATAATAATGTTTAGTCTTTAAACAAAAGCTTCAAACGGTCAGACCTGCTGAGAGCTGACGTTTTTTATGATCGTAACATGATAACAAATGTCTCTTAAGCCTATTTCAAAGCCTCATCAGCCTTTCCAAGATAAACTACAAAATAAAGTCTTTTTTAATCCAACCAAACCTTGAGCACAATGTGGTTAAATGTCACCAGAATTATGCTAATAGTACTTACTTTTAAAATGCAGTTAGAAATGATGTTAGCATTTCAAAGTCCAAAGACAATTATTTGAAAGAGAGACAGAAACAAAGTCTGCCCCAAACCTGAAAACAAGCTTCTTAGTGTTTGCTTATAACTCAGACCTCCACCGTTTTCCTGCCAGTACTCCTTCACAGGATGTGCTGGGAACATTGTGAGTACGGGGTGTCTCAGACAAGTTATCTGACATTAGCCGTTTAATGCAGGGCTGTACGCCTTGACCAAGCTATGGTGTCATAAGCTGCACAGTTGACCAACACTGATTGGTGAATAACAGAAATGAGTTATTCCACCCTATTAATGATTACCTTTATCAAAATGATGATACAGGAGACTGTTAATGTAAAGTGTGAAATTTGCATCTCATAAGATACGTCTACTGGGTCATGGATGCAGGTCGTGTTGTCGTCTGAGACCTTTTATTTAATAAAGACAACACGCTCTGTTTGAATATGTTAGCAGGGACAATTGAACGTTAAGGTCAAAGGTTAACTCTGATCTTCTTTGACCCCCAGAACTAAACCTCCAACCCTTGTTTGTCAAAAGCAGCCTAGACTGCTGCCCGAACCATATGTCAGAGCTTCTCACTGTCAGGCCCCCAGTATTGACCATCCATCAACATTACAACATGGCTGCTTTTTTTCCAATTTCCATCTTCGGGGAGGCCGGGCGGTTCAGCATAAATCAATTAGTCTCAGTTGATAAAATGACAAATCAAATTCACAGGCCTCATTGTGCAGTTAAATGATATGAATGAGAGAAATAAAGATAATATTATGAACTCTGATTGTGTGCCAATTTCTGGCATAAATCATATTTGTGAACAAAGCTGAGAGACAGGGAGAGACCACGATGACAAGCTGACAGAGGGTGGTGGAAGGGGTGTTTCTATGCAAAGAAAATAATCCATCCC
Organism: Haplochromis burtoni; assembly: GCF_018398535.1. Classification (NCBI taxonomy): domain Eukaryota; kingdom Metazoa; phylum Chordata; class Actinopteri; order Cichliformes; family Cichlidae; genus Haplochromis; species Haplochromis burtoni. The sequence continues at coordinate 531,835 of NW_024582728.1, forward strand.
AATTCTACGGTTCATCTTTATCAGGATGAATGTTCAGAAATATTAATATAAAGATATTATTCTACTAAACTAAATAATATGACATTTGTCATGAAAACTGGGACTTATTTCTGTCTGTAAATGTGGCTTCATTTACATTCCCCTCACAATCTGCTTTAGAAAAAGGCTCCAAGAACAAATGCAGCCTAAAACTGCCGCATGTGTGGAAACGGGCCGGATCAAAATCTATGAACAAATTTCAGCTTAGCTTACAATTACAGAAAACCATCCACATTTTACCAACAGCAAAAAAGTATATTACAGAAACGCGTTAACATGAGGGGATAATTTGCACAGAGGTGAAAGCGTTCTGTGCGCTCAGTGTTTGTCTGTTTTAATCTGAACTTGAGAAAATATGGAAACGTTAAATTATCACTTTCAGTGCCGATGTGGGATCACAGCCACAGGGTTACGTTAATCTCTTATCTGATTTGAACCAGCTGAGCCAGCCTTGACAAACACAGCCTCAGTTCTCAAAAACAAAGCCAATATAATTATGTCAATCAAGTGTCTAACAGGACGAAATGATGACACTTTGTGAGATGACAACCTGTAAAACCACTTTTCTGGCCATTATGAAGCACGATAGTGATGGACAGAAAAAACATATTGACATGCACAAGCATATTTTTAGCATCTTTGCTGCAACTGTTGCATTTGAAGTTCTGGAACTGCTAAAACTTTCTGATCTACCAGAATCAGCTTTATTGAAAGTAAACAGGCTTTCAATAAATACTTAATAATACATTAAGATAAAAAATAAATAAATTCAATACTTTGGACCAGTGCTATGTCTAGGTTTAAAAAGTCTAACAATGGCCTTTTAAAATAAAGATAACACACTTAGTATGAGTAATAGTTTTATTTTGATAGGACTCTGGATGCTTCCTTCACCTACTCATTTAGTGTGATATACAGTATTTGGCACATTTTTTCGGTTTCAGGGCAGATTTTGTGTTCTTTAAGATTTATTTGTTTTGTTCTTTGCTCACATGTCTGTCATGTGCTGCGTTAAAGCACCGTTTTGCACGAATAAAGCCTTATTTAGCTTGTAAGCTAAGTATAGATGTGAAAACATGCATATGCATTCTCCACCCCCAGTTTACCTTTAATTCACTGCTTCGTATTACTGGAGGCCTACACCAAACTAAATGTCAATTTCAAGACACAGAAATGTGTGGATGCTCCTGTGCAACCACACAAACAACTGCACACGCGCACACACACACACGTAAAGTTGTGGGTGGGAAAGGAAATCCCCTCTGCGTATTTGTTAGCTTCAGCTATGAGTGTGTGTCTGACATTAAAGCCATCGGTTCAGCAGCGTCTGGTCCAAGCTCGGGATTTTCCTTTCTGTTCACCAACATTACCGGACTTATCATTTATTAACATGTCATTTGGTGAAATAAGCAAATATAGAATTATACTGACAACTGAAGAGTCAATTAAAATAAGCTGTGCTTTAAGTGTAATCCTACTAAAAGAATTCCTCTACATTACATACTGTATATATAGTATCTGTAGCATCTACCAGAAGCTCTAAACTAATAAAGACGAACCTGGAGGCCTTTTCAGCAGAACACCGACCTGAGCTGACCTGATTGAAATGTTACGTTTATCTCATATGAGCTTTATGAAACTGAGGCAGGCCTTCAAATGAAGTGAGCGAAGTTGAAAATGAATGTGAAAATGATTCGTTAACTTCTAACGTTTAATCGTGGGCCTCCAGAATGTTTTCATGGGGGTGGACGTATACGGCCTACTAAAAATATTGGGTGGCACAGAAAACCAGAATTTCCAGTTTCATTATGCTGTTGTATACACACATGGGTGAATGTGGGTTACTTAAAAATATGGCAAAATAGAGAATAAGAAAAGAATTATATGCCTGGTAATTTCAGATGATATCACTGAACACATGACAAACAAATAAGAGTTTGAAATCCATAATAACTGATTGATTGATTGATTGATTGATTGATTGATTGATTGATTGATTGATTGATTGATTGATTGATTGATTGATTGCCAGAGTCCCAACCATCCCTTTAATGATTCTCAGCAGAACCAGCTCTCCCAGAATGGGACAGTCTTGGGGGCTGGCAAATTTTGGTCACCCGTCTTGGTGTCGCCCCTGATCTTGTGTGTGTGTGTGTGTGTGTGTGTGTCCCTGTATATAGGGCTGCCCCGTGCATAAATAAAGACAACAAAACAGATCTGGGGTCACTTATGCTGTATTGATCCTCCATCAATAAAGTCCTGACACACAGGAACATTTAGACCAACTCGTGTTACTTGTGATCCATTAGTTTCCTCACATTGATTCTGTCCTGACATTAAAATGCTTTTGCTTTCTTCTCTGCCTCAGATTCTCTTGTTTACCAGGAGAGAAACCTTCACAGCTACACTTTTTATTTTTACATACATACTGCTTATGTATGTTCTATATATTTCATTGTGTTCATTTAGACGTTATTTTAATGCATTTTCACGCCTCATGTGCCGCATTTATTGTCATCGTCTTGTTGTTAAAAGGTGCTATAAAAATGAAAATGTCTCTTCATGAAGAAGATGAACTTCATATTTTAATGATTTGCCATTAATTATTTAATGAGCTAACGAGCAGACATATTTTTACATTTATCTTAAAAACACAAAAGTAAACAGAGTGCATAAAAGGACACGTCTGTGAACTGCTGACTGCCCTTCTTTATAGTCAGGGCCAACCCGGTGACCTGCACACTCTTCCTTAGTTATGTTGCAGTAGGCATGGGCTCCACTGGCCTCTTTTTACTCTACATGTATTTAAACCACTGCTGGATTGAATCATTAGTTATTCATTTTAAACTCTGGCTTTCTTCCACGTGTTTCTTTTGTCATGTTCCCCTTCGCTGTGTTCAAGAGCGTGGTTCAGCTGGAGGCTTCCTCGGGTTAAAGGGAGTTTTTCCATCCTAATGTTACCAAGTGCTTATGGGGGGGTTAATCTGATAAATGCAAACATATAATATAAAATTCTGATTTGGCATTATATAAATGTTTTTCAATTGAACTGAATTGGAAGTTTCCTGTTAAAATACAGAACATCTACAAATAAAACAAATATTACCAAAAAAAATCTGAGTGCGTCTCAGTACCTGTACTATATAGTACTAAATAGTACTATTTAGTACTATATAGTATGTGTTAGAGTGCTTCCAGCACTGCTGCTGTTTTAGATTGCTCTCAGTCCTGTTCTGACCACTTTTGTGAGGACAGGGTTCATATTTGTTGTTGTGTTACATATTTGATACACAATTACTGTCTTTTCGTTTTCCTAATACTTATAATGATGTTGTCTATGTTACCTGTTTATTAATGTTTACTCCTTTATTTTTGGCTTAGTAGTTGGCACTTTGCGTTAGCTCTGGGATGAAATGGTGACCTGAACATGGAGTACCCCCCCATCAGGGGCAGCAGGCTCCAGCAGCTCCTGAAACGGTGTGATAGGTGCTAGAGTTGCAACTTGAAAGCAGCAATTTGAATGTAATTGTTAGTAAGTGGAAAAATGTTGCAGGAAGTCAAACATGGCAAGCATTGTGTTGGTGTGAAAGAAAAGAAAAGAAAAGAAAAGAAAAGAAAAGAAAAGAAAAGAAAAGAAAAGAAAAGAAAAGAAAAGAAAAGAAAAGAAAAGAAAAGAAAAGA
>NW_024582728.1:535574-557976 GCF_018398535.1 Haplochromis burtoni
AAAGAAAACTAATTTATAAAATGTCTGGCTCAAGAAAATGTACACGGCAGCAGCCAAAGGCTGATGTTGAAGCTTCATGATGCAGAGTCTCAAACAAATGGTGACTGTCACGGTGACTACTTCCACGATGATAGTTATGCTGTGTGCTGGTGACATTGCAGATTGAAAGTCAACATGGTCTCCTGGCCATAGCTTGAAATCAACTGATAGCTGTTCTATATGTATGAATATTAGAAGCAGGCCATTTACAGGAAGTGGGGTCAGTCTGGCTACACATCCAATCATGTCGCTGATCAGGTCTCCTTTTTAAGTCAGGTATGGGCTCAACACCAGCAGTCGTGGGAGGATTATCTGAAACAATGTCTGTGTTCAATATCTGAGTCATAGACAACTCTATCTCCTCCACACATGTAGCAGCTTCATGTTGACCTGTGAACATGGACCATCTGACTCATGTCATATTTAATGCAAATAAACAGTGATATGAGTGAGTTAATGGAGCTTATCAGCGACGCACAACCACAGGGACAAAAGAGCCAGAGTACAAAATTGCAGTATGAACATGTGAACTGCAAACAGCCCTCTTCTGCAGACACACAGAGAGAGAGAGAGAGAGAGAGAGAGAGAGAGAGAATTGGGAGCATAATGGTGCATTGGAAGGATTTTTATGTATTATGACCTAATGCATCACACATAAAGAGGCTCTCCACTTTTGGTCACGCTTACCCTCTTTTCTTTCCTCTTCACACCTTTTTTTCTCCTCTTTCATGTCATAATTTTTCCTCATTTCCACTCCTCTCCATTTCTTGTACATTTTCAGTTCTCCCATTTCCTGTCCTCCTCAACACTTCCCCCTTCTGCTTTGTTTTCACTCCTATTTTGCTGTTCCTCCTCTTTTTGTCTTCTTTTCTAACTGGCCCTTTGTCCTGTTTACCTGTGTTCAGCCACCGTTCATCTCTTTTTCTTACTCATGTTTTATTCATCTCTCTTTCATTCATCCTGTTTTCATTTTTGCTTCCTTTCCTCTTCTAATTTCCTGCTTAGTCTTTCAGCTTCATCATAGCTGCCCCGTTCCTCTTTGTTTCTGACATCTATGATTCTTGTCCTGTCGTCTTTGTTTTCTTTCTCTTTGTTTTCAGTTAGAAGTGACTACTTCCACTCCCGTTTTTCTTCTAATTTCATGTTTTCACTTTTTTACATTTGTCACCCTTTTTGACGAAATAACTCAAAACATGTTTTACATTTCAGATTCTTTAAAATATCCACCCTTAGCTTTGATTACTGAAATGTTTTTCCAAAAGTCTTGGAGTTCCCAGAGATGCTGAGCACCTGTTGGTCCTTTTGCCTTCACTCTGCGCTCCATCTCATCCCAAACCGTCTCCATTGGGTTTAGGTCACTGTGACTGTGGAGGCCAGGCTGTCTGGTGCAGCACTCCATCACTCTCCTTCTTGGTCAAACAGCCCTCACACAGCCTGGAGGTGTGTTTGGGCTCATTGTGCTGTTGGAAAATAAATGATGGTCCAACTAAACACAAACTGGATGAGGTGGCATGTCGCTGCAGGATGCTGTGGCAGCCATGAAAAACTGAAAGCTTGTCTTCCTTCTTCCAATATTGTCCTGTTGCTTTTCTCCTTTCATCATCGACTTGGTTTTTTGGTGCCTGTTTCTTTCCTTTTGTTTCCCATTTGTTCATTTTCCCGCCTTTATTCTCTGTCGTCAGCTCATTTATAGTCCTACTTTCTCGTGCATTTCATCCTCTTTTTAGTTTACTTTTATTTATCCTTTGTTTGTTTGTCACTCGGCTAACTGCCACCTTGCTGTGATAAATGTGTGACCTCTGACCTTCAATCCCCTTGATGTCCAGGTCTTAAAACAGAAACGTCGACCTTAGATTAACAGGGCTGAGGCTAAAACACACAGAGATCATAATGGGAAAAGTCCAAAAAGTTCACTTTTAATAATCGCTGCTGTGTAATATGTAATATAGGCCTATCAACCCCCTTGCCAAGCACACACAAGCACACATCTTCTTGGTCATGAGTGATTACATTATGTCTGCTCACTAATGATGCCGGTGAGTCTCGTGTTTCCTGCTGAATAAAACTGATAGGAAATCGTACCTGCCCCAACACTTTAATGCTGTTAAAGCAGCGTAGGAGCAGCTCATTCGCTCCCTGCTTTCATTTAGCTGGGGATGAGTTAGTAGGGGGTGGGGAGCAGAGGAGGTGGGGTAGACATCATTATCAGGTATTATTATCAGATTGCCAATGTGTGTAGTTTAGATAAAAGAGGAGAAAACAGTGGGCTGCGGGGGGGCAGGGGGGGGTCTTAATGTTGTGACAACAGAGTAGGAGTGAATTAGACAGGGCTCTAACCTCCAGGCTGATAATAGCGCTTATAATTGAATGCCACTCAGTTGTACAGACACTAGTTAAACAACCAGCCCTGTCACAGAAGAGAAGAGGAGAGAAGAGGAGAGGAGAGGAGAGCAGAGAAGAGAAGAGAAGAGAAGAGAAGAGAAGAGAGAGAGAAGAGAAGAGAAGAGAAGAGAAGAGAAAGAGAAGAGAAGAGAAGAGAAGTAGCAAGTAACACGTGGAAGCAAAAATGTGAGATTAGTGGAGACAACTGAAAGGACACGCAAGTAAACTGAATCAATAAGAAGGCAACGAGTGATGGAGCAGGAGAGGAGGAGGAAGAGAAGAGAAATAAGAGATTAGAGGGAGGATAGGAAGAGAGAGAGGAGGGGAAGTGAGGAAAGGAAGAAGAGGAAGAGACAAGAGAAGAGAGAGATAGACGGAGGAGCGTGAGTAGAGAGAAGGAGAGGAAAGAGGGAAGGCAGAGAAGAACATAGAAAGAAGAGAGAAGGCTGATTAGGACAGAGGTATGGGAAGGAGAATGAGGCGAGAGAGAGAAATAAGAGAGGAAGAGAGGACGAGGAACGAGAAAGAATGCAAGGCGAATGGAAGTAAAGGGATGTGATGCTGGAAGGGGAGAAGAAAGGAGAGAGAGAGATGAGAGGAGAGAGATGGAGAGGAGAGAAAGAGAAAGGTACGAGAGGGAGGAGAGGAGCAGGCGAGAGGAGGAAGAGAGGCAGAGGAGAGGAGAGGAAGGAGAGAAGAGATAAGAAGAAAAGAGAGGAAGGATAGTGAAGGAGAGGAATAGGGCTGAATGGAATTCGAGGCTGAGAGGAATAGGATAAGGAGCAGAGAAGAGAGGAGAGGATAGCGAAGGATCAGGAAGCAGAGATAAGATAGTACAAACGTAAGAGGTAGGAGAGATGATACAGGAAGGAGAGAAGTAATAGGATGGAGCAGACGGAGAGAAGGAGATGACGGAGTAAGAGAGAATTCGGTGGTATATTAAGTGAACGAGGAGTTAAGATGAAGTATAGTAGACGTGATATTATTGTTATTATCTAGAACGGAAGATCGCAGCTGAAGTGGAAGGAGGAGATAAGGAAGGAGCTAGATGAATGGGCCGGGATAAAGCTAGTAAGGCTGGTATGAGCAGTAAAGTAGTGAGATATTATCGATGAGAGAAAGGAATTTCATTTCATTTAGAGTAATAGCTAATCGTAGTTGATTAGGTAGATTTCTGAGCAGAGGTAATGTATTGGAGCTATGAAAGTGGTAGATGTAGCTGTTATGGAATGGGGATGGGAATCATTTTGAAGGAGTATTATTTTGAGGGATGTATTAGATATATGTATTGCGTTAATGATGGATTGGATTTCATGATTCATGAGGGGTTTTTAGTGAGGATTATAGATGTTAGTAGTGTAGGAAGAGAGAGAGGACGAGAGAGGGAGAGAAGAGGGAAAGAAGGGAGAGAGAGAGAGGGGGGAGAGAGAGAGAGGAAGAGGGATGAGAAGAGAGGAGAGGCAGGAGAGGGAGGAGAGAGAGGACAGAGAGGAGAGAGAGAGAGACAGAGAGGAGAGAGAGAAGGAAGAGGAGAGGAGAGGAGGAGAGGGAGAGGAGAAGAGGAGAGGAGGGAGAGGAGAGGAGGAGGAGAAGAGAGAGGAGAGAGAGAGGAGAGGGGAGGAGAAGAGGAGAGGGAGAGAGGAGAGAGAGAGGAGAGAAGAAGAGAGAGCGAGAGAGAGACAGAGAGACAGAGAGATCAATATAGTGTATAGCGATTAAGAGGAGGTATGCAGTGAGGGAGGAGAGGAATAGGAAGAACGAGAAATGGCAGAGGAGGATTAGTAAGATGATTCGCAGGGTAGAGAAGTAAATTAGAATTAAGAGACGAAGAGAAGATGAGGAGGAAGAGAGACGAGTTATTAGTGTGAGAGAGAGGAAAGGAGGGAGGTGATAAGAGAGAGAGAGTGGCGCGATAGGGAGGCAGAGAGAGAATCGAAGAGATGAGAGAGGGTATGAGACGTGGTATGGTCACTGTGGGGGGAGAAGAGATAGGTAGGAGAGTGGAGGAAGAGAGACGAAGAGAGTGAGAGAGAGATGAGGGGAGGAGATGCGTAGGAGTAGAGGAGTGACACCACACCCCAATGAGAGGATAGGGAAGAGCAGAGAGATAAGTGAGTTAGCCAGGAAATGCAGGATAGGAGGCGGGAGAGGAATGAGGATTTAGTTTTTTAGTGAGAGAAATGGATTTTAGGAGTAAAGAGGAGAGAAGGATGATGAAGCGAGAGAAATCTTCAGAGTTACTGTGATAGTAATCACAAGCATTTCTTTTTTTACTTTTTAAATTTTACTTTAATTTTACAAACAACATTTAGAATATAATATATAAAGTTGCATCGTGTACTGATTGTGCTGTTGTCCCCCTCCACACTCTGAGTTTGGCTTTAGTAGATGAGGCTTTGTTTTCAGTGGTGAAGTAAAGCTGTTAAAAAATGTGTAAATTGTTTTTGTGAATTTTTTGTGAATGTCTCTTTTTTATGTTATTATTAAAAGTAAACCATTTAAAATGCATTTAGATGTTAACATTAAAGCTGGTATGACTCAAACGATTTATAAACTGATTAAATTAATTAAACTAACCAATTAAACTTAACTTGTGCAGACACTTCCTGGAAGTTATAGTGTTTCAACTAATTACTAATCACACCTTTTGCGTAGTAAATTACTGCAATAAATAAACTTCATCAAGTGCCAGTTATTCATTGTATTGATTATTTCTATTTAACAATCAAATATTGAGAGAAACAGATGTAATACCCATTCATAGGTAATAGTTTACGAAGGCGTCTGTTTTATTTTTGTTAAAAATCAGAGGCATGTGTTGACTTTTACAGCGACAAGCAGACAGAGTGTCTGCCCTGTGCCAGGTGAGTTTTTACAAATCAGCAAACAAAATCGTTAATCAAAGACAGAAACACAAGACACAGGAATGACTACTTGGCAGGAACGCTCAGAGGTAATATGATGAGAAGAACCTGGCAGAGACCCAGAGTCACAGCTGAGCTTACATCCACAGCCTCCTGATGAGCAGACGACTCGGAGGGTGCAGGTGAGGCAAGACCCGCCCACCGATCCACCTGCCGGGGAAAATACACCCTGACATATACTAATGAACATAACTGCTGAAGATGTTTAATGCTTGTCATGATCCTGGGTGTGTGAGCAAGCATTTTGGAGTTTTCTCATTTTACGTTCTTTTTCTGTTATTTAATGCTTTAATGCTTCTGTCTGATTCTTAGTTTGTTGTAGTGTTTGCAGAGGAAAAAGACCCACTTGCTTTGTGCTCCTGTGGTCTGAGTTTTCCTGTGGCCACCTGGTTCACGCAGTACAGTTGTTCTTTGGGTTTTCCATCTTTTCCTGGGGTTTAGGTCCTAAATTGCAGGTCACACAGCAGACTGCGACAAGGCTCCGCTTATTTTAAACATTTCACGCTTTTTTTTACAGCTCATTGAACTTTGCACGTCAAGTCAACAAAGGGATTTCTCAAACACATGAACATATGAACTGTGATGTGATACAAAGTGTAAAATATTTAAAGTGCTGCGTTGTTTTCACTCGACATGATTTGTGACTCTTCCTTGCTTCAGTTGTAACTTTGTCACCTTCATTATGCAACAGTTAGGTGCAGTTAGGCACCACCAAGACACATGTAGCTGTGTACGTGCACTCTGAGCACAAGAAAAACCAAACATGAACAGAGTGATCTGCAAGGGAGAAACATTCCCAGCCTGAAACACTGTTACTAGTTCAGTGCGCTCCTGTTAATGGCCTATAAGATTACAGAGAATAGTGTGAATAATATGATTCCTGATGATGTTGGAGACGCCGGGGAGGAAAAACTCCATTTTGCCAGAGGACACGAGGCGGACATCTAACGGGTTAGCATCGGTCAGGAAAGGGCACAGGGATGTTTGTGTCCAGCATAAAGAACACAACAGGGAATTGAAATATATCTTCACCGTCTCAAAAGCCCGTTTTGCATACATCTCCATTTTTTCAATTAGATCCTCCAAATATTAAAATTGTAAATATACAGTCTTTAAATGTCATTTTTTTGTTGTAGCGCTGATTTCTGGGTCATTCCTTATATTCAAACCTCCACACATAATCTTCAAGTCAGTGTCTTTTTCTGTAGCAATTAAGCAACTTTTTTTTTTGTCTCGCATAAATTTTATCGCGCTCGCCAAATCAAGAAAAACAAATCACCCTGCACCTGTGTCTTGTCATTAAGGAAGCACAATTATAGCATTTATTGGATTTCAGTGCCACTGGAGGACGAATCAAAAACCACAACAGTGGCATTAAGCAGAACTCGATCCAGCTGTCTTTATGCTCTTTAGCAAGTTTTAATTGGTGGGGAACACGAGAGAGGAGTGAGGCAAAAACATCATTACAGCTGAAAGTACCACAACAGGGTATTGCTGAGATTTAATTACACTAGGCTATTGTTTAATTTGCCTCTCAATGCTTCAATTAAACAAAAAAGGGAATGTGAGGGTTCAGGTTTCAGGCTCATCTGGGCAGGAGAGCAGAGAGTTTCCCCAGTGAAGTTCATATAACATCACACAGTGGAGATCAAATGGATTTGTCATCGTTTGACTAATGACAGGAAAGAGGAATAAACCTGATTAGAAAATCATCAAGAATCCCTCTGTCTCTGCTGATCATCTTTGTGTGTGTTGTGTTTCTGCTGTAGAGAGGCCTCGGAGCCCGTGCTGATGTATTTACTGTTTTATTGAATGGTGCAAATGATGTGATCTGAGGTTGATGGAAGCCAAATATAGCAAAAGCTCTCCCTCTCTTCATAAGAAGGGAATGTAAAGAAACTCCTCAAACCATTTCCCTTATTAGTTTTGTAGTTATTCAATCTCCATTCCCCTTTCTTGTGAATAATACCCTTTAATCTGCATGCAAAGAAACAAATTCACTCAGGGAGTAATGGGAGAGAAACTTTTAGTTCTGTTGTGTGAAAGTGAAATTTCAAGAATCTTGCACTCGGAGTCACTTTGCTAATTTTCTGCTCAGCGCCGTCTTGTTTGCTCAGTGAATTTGTTTGGAGCAGGACGATGGGACCATCGTTCGTTTGTTTCTGTGCCATTAAAACAGCACGCAAGTCAACACCTTTAACTCCCAACTGCTTTAATGCGCGCTGGTGGATGACTCACGCTGTACATAAGAGTAGTATGTGGTGCAGTGCTGTCACCTCACACCAAACAGATTGTGGGTTTAGATTTGCTGCTACGGTAGAGTCTCTGTTCTCACAGTCCAAAGCAGGTGTGCCAGTGATTATAAACTAGTAGATTTAAAGAGTTAACAAACCTGTGGTCAGAGAGGTGAAGAAGAGAGACAAGTATACGAGTGATATGTGACAGAAAGATCTAGAAGATGGTAGTGAAGTCAGCATTTTGGACATAAATATTGTTTTTGTAGTGGTTGTATTAAAAAAGACTGAGGATGTTAACATTTTCATTGGGAGTGACCGGCTTAGGCAGCATTAAGCACGTTAGAGCGACAGGCTGAGTAGTTTGAGGAAAGAAGGAATAACACAGATGAGGTCATGAGAAGGCTTGGTGAGGATGCCAAGGATAGGGCGAGTTAGAGGCAGATCATCTGCTGCGCCAAACCCGAGAGCAAGTAGCCAAGAGAAGAACAAGTACTCTGTGTATGTGAGTGCAAAGACAGACATGGGTAACGGTTTAAGTCAGAGTTTGGCCTTGTTAGTCTGCTGCCACATAAAGGACCCATACGGAGGAGGCTTTAGGTTTTTCCCCGTCTTAATCACCAAACAGATGGTCCTCCAGTTCATGCTTTGACGTTGTGCAGTACCTGTATGCTAAAATGACCACATAACACAGCCTGGCTTTGGGTGATACATGGTAGACAGTTACAGAAAGTTGTGCCATAGTTCAAGACTCAGTCTTCTCTTTAAATTGTCGACATCACTGCTTAAGAAGAAGGATTTTAAATTCATACGTTCCAGGAAACTCTCAGACGAGCTTCACAGCGACGAGAAACAAATGCATTGGCTAGTTTTACATTTTAGCAACATCATGATATAAGTTTAATGTGTTTGTTATATATCCTGATCAAAATGACTGTAAGATGGGGTTCTCTTTCAGACGGGCCTTCAGTTCAAATCTAGCAGGGCATATAGAGACGCGTCTACTGTCAGACGCCACGAGAACTTCATTAATTACATTGAAAAGAATTATCCAAGATATTGTCCAAGAGCCAAGGACAACTCGTGGAGACCTGGAACCAGCAGGTACAGTAGTAATGCATTCAGCCACCATCACCATGCAAGACTCCAGTGCTTAAGGAAAAACATGTTGTTGCTGCACAACATTTAAACAAGTCTGTGAAATACTGGGAGAATCTAGTTTGGATGCTATAACACACACCATGTGAGCCCCAAAGGCCTCGCCCCAACAAAGTGGACGTTTCACCTGACCTGAAGCCAGCTGAAAATCTGTGGAAAGACCTAAAGCTCACAGAAGGGTCCCACGGAGCATGCAGAAGACTGTTTGTGTGGAGCATGGTCCCTGTCTCTGACCCAGGGTTTGGGGCGTTTACAGGGTTTCGCTTTTTGTTCTTTATTCTGTATTATTGTCGTTCAGGCTCTTTGTGTCAGTGTTAGTGTTATGTTGCAGTAATCTGTGTATTACCTTTATATCCCATTCTGTTCCCTCAGTCTGTGTTTCAGCTTCTGTGGGTCAAGCCGTGCACGTTGGCCACTTGTGCTTCATCTGTCTCTTTAGTCTTCGGTTAGTGTCGGCTGTGTTTGCATCTGTGGTCTGTTCCCTCATTATTCTCTTTGTGTGTCTGTGGTCCCTGTCTTCCCTGGTGGCTGTGTCCTTCCTTGTGAGTGTTTCCTGTGAAGAATGATCGTTTGGTTTTTTCCTTGCTGGTTTTCCTTGTGAGAGATCAGCAATAAAACTGTTTCACCTTGTGTTTGTGGAGTCCTGTGTTTGGATTCTACCTGCCAGTCTCACAGTTTCACTGTACAGGACGCCTCTTCAAACTGACAAGTATTAAATATGTTTAAATAACCGTGTTCAGTATTTTCCCCCCATGTGATTTCTCATTATTACACATAACGTTTTCATGACTTACCAACAACATCACTTCCAGCTGCTGAACTGTAAGCACTGTACCATTGGTCAAATATTCTAAATCACAGTTTTGCAAATCTCTGAACACAAATTGCATCATTTAGCACATTTTGTTCACTTGCCTTCAAAATGCAACCCATCCATGACCACTTAGTGTTGTTGCACCTGTTCAAACTCAGTTGTGAGAATAATCCGATCGTGTGTCGTGTGCCCTCGAGCTCTGCGCTCATTTTCTGCGTTCCTCAGATGGAGATCGGCAGGAACACTGAAGAAAAGCAAGAGCGACGCTAAGAGGCGGCCTGGGCGGCACCTGACAGACGAGCACTTTGTATTACAGAAACAAATATTTCTTTTCCAACTTTTTCTGTATGCAGTGAGTTGTTTCCTATTATTCTAACATTGCATGGCTGGACTTTTTCTACATACTTTATAAAACAGGTATATACAGCATATACATATCATACAGTAAATGTTATTTCAGACAAAAAACAAACATGACATTTTATAGCTGTGTGTATTTGTTCGGCTTCTCGAGTCATTTTAACCATTCATCTAAAAGGCCCTGTATATGAAATTATATGTATATGTGTATGTATATATACAGTGCTTTCAATTGTCTTGTTTACTGTCACCATCAGCTTTCATTTTGTGTGTCATAATGTAACACTCTTTGTAGACAGACATGAAAAGGACTGTAGTTAATGTAGCCTAGTCCGCAGTGTTAATTGTTATTATTATGTTATTACTATGTTATTATATCATCTCTGGTGCTGGATTGTGAGCAGTCCACTAATAGATTGGCAGTGTGTGCTCTGTCCCTCCTACAGTCCTGTCCTGCCTTCCTCATGTATCTACCACACTGTTGAAACTGTGCTTGGAGACACAGAAAACCTTCTTGCAAACTGCACCTCTGAACGTGCCATCCTGATAGACTTCCTGTGAAGCGTTTCACAGTGAACCTAAACTGTTGTCAAGCGCACCAAGACTGAAACGTAACTCTGCTGTTTAAACGTATCCAAACATCTTTAGGTCTGAAGCACCAGGGAAACATGCTCTGTGTGAGGGAACCCTTCATTTAATCACTGGCAGTTTTGATTTTAACTCTGTTATTTATGGCTCATTAAAATCAGAGCATGTTTGTTTTCACAACAAACTGGTTAAAGTTTTCTGTTTCTGTCTATTTGTTAACAGAATTAAAAGTTGAGGCACAGAAAGTAAGTGTGTCTTTACCGTTTCAGATTTGTCATTGCAAAATAAATCTCATCGTTCTCTAATTATGTCATTATATAAAAAGATAAAGTCTCTCAGCTGCAGCAGTGTTATAGCATTACCACACAAAATAAAGCCCCTCCATCAGGATGCACTTGATAAGCTCTGTGTTTGTCATTATATTGTAATTATGATAGTGAGTGTTCTGACTTTGGTTTAATGAATCAGATTATTACATTATTATTACACTTATTGAATTTTCACATAAAATAGAAAATAAAGCCAAACTAATAACAGCACTGATTAATTATATTAGAACAGCTGACCATGTTATTAGGTCATTTTATTGTTTTTACACATGTAACTACATTTTATTTCTTAAAGAAAAAATATGTTAAAACACATTAGATTTTATGTCAGTTAAAAACAACTAGGGTATTTTCATTTGCTATTTATCATATTACTATTTATTTGTATTAACTTTTACATTATTCATTATTACGTAAACTTTTTGTTTTTAGATCATGGAGAAAATTCCTTATTTTTATGGGATGGTACATTTCCAGTATAATTCTGGTGGCCCATGTGCCAGAATATTACAGGTTTTTGCAGTGTGGCGCATCAGTGTGGGAGGGACTACGAGGCTGATTCTAAACATTTTAACGTCCATTATTCTCCAATGAGCAGTAAAGGAAAACATTCAGAATTCCCAGGAGTGGACATTCCAGTAAATCTATCCAAAGATCAGACGGCAATGATCAGAGAAACTGCAAAATCACAAGAGGTCTCAGACTCAACAGACTTCAGTTAGCATGCCACATGTTTAAGTTCTGACTGAACAGGTATGATGTGTTTGGAAGGCCTGCCACTTCTCTCTACAAAGCACAAAGTTGCATTTGAACAAAGGACCAAACGTCTGCAACGATGTTGTTTGGACAGCTCACACCAAAGTTTGTCTGTGATGCACGGCTGCATGTTTGGAGGAAACCAAACAGCATGTCAGCAGAAACACCTTAAACCAATACCGTGCACACAGATGATGATTTGGACTTGTTTTGCAGCACCTGGGCACCATGCAGTCGCTGAGTCAATCATGAACTCCTCTGCAAAGCACTTAAGAGGAAAATATAAAGACATGGCTCTGTGAGCTACAGCGTGGCTGAAACTGCATCATGTAATAGGATGTAAATCCCAGGCACACAAATCTACAAGAGAATGTCTAAAGAAAAGAAAAGCAACAAGGTGCAATGGCCCAGTCAGCCCAGTTGAAATGTGGTGGTGGAACATGAGCAGAGCAGTGGAAAAACAAATTGTGACAACAAGCATCTTGATGGAACGAGTTTAAAAGCTCAGCATAATGCTTCTCATCTGCCTCCCTGCTTCCTCTGTCACAGCCAGCCGCTGACTGAGTTCCTGCTATAGCAGAAAACTACAAACCAGGCTATTATGGCTGACATGTTGTCATCACTGTCTTGTCCTGTCCGGACAAACAAAGACGGATGTGGCTGAAGGGCTCAGTGGTGTCGAGACACCAGCAGTGTCCTGTCTCTCTCAGCAGGGCCTCAGGATGCAGCAGAAGAGCAGGAGCTACATTCAGTCCTATTCACAGCCTGTTAATGTTCAACCACAGACAGGAACTGATGCAGTGTTTCTGCCGGGGAACGATACTGTACCCCTGTTTCATTTGTGTGCTCATCACTGGGTAATCCGAGTGGACAGAAGGTCTGAACAGGATCAGTGTTTTATTCTATTTGACAAACACAAATCAAAATCTGGTGTTTCTGTGTTCACAAATCATCATTTTTGGCCAAAAACCAAAGCGCGACAGTCTCATACACACTGGCAATATAGAGCATCCAGGACAGCTCGGACAGGCTCCTGTCTCCTCACAGAATCCTGGTAGTTTATTTAATCAACTGAAGTCTGATCTGTTTACTAAAGTCATCATTTATTTTCAAGTTAAATATGAAATTTTACAAAAACTATTGAGACCATTATGATTACTAATGAAATGATAACTTTATGGTACCGGACCAAATCGCTAGATCTTTAGATATCATTGTGCATCAATAGAATTTTATGAACCAGGAAATAATAAATAAAATAGGCTGTAATCACGAGCAGGTAATTGTTTTGAGTTTCCAGGCACAAGTGAAAAACCCTCTGCCTCCTCACCTAAATATTAAAGCTTTTCTGAAAAAGTCAGCATCATACTGTAATACAAAGATAATCCTTTGGTACTAAACCTGTGAAACAGAAGCCATGAACCGTGCTGTCTGTAATGAAGGTCAGGAAGCTCTCTGCAGGTGAAAGAATGATTACGAGGTTTACATACATGCTGAAAAAAAATGTGTCACGGGTCTCATAAACTAAACCGACACAGCACATTTTCCGCACATGCCGTGCACTCTTTTAATGTGCCAGTGCTACGCTATAAAACTGCAGGTATCCATCTCCAAGGTGATAGTCAGTACACCCAGCCTCCGCACGGCCGGTAGCTCCATACGATCTGTCAGCCCCGACTGCTCCTTCTTTCTTCTGTCGGAGGTGATTTGTCCATCGTGTAGAACCAGATACCATTTCTGATGATATTTAGATATCGATGATTTACAGAGAACAGTTCACGTCTGCAGTTACGTAGACTGTCGTGTTATTACTGTCGGCTTGAGCAAGAGCTGGATTTCATTGCTCTGTTTAGTTTTGGAGTTTAGTTTCTTTGTAGCTCTGATGATAGTGTTGATCACTAAAAACTTAATGTATTTACTGTGTGTGTGTGTGTGTGTGTGTGTGTGTGTGTGTGTGTGTGTGTGTGTGTCCAGACAGTCACCAGTGTACTCTTTTACCCCCTGCTGTTTCTTTTGTCCCCAGCCCCTCAGGACTGCTATTCCCAGGCTTTACATAAGTAAATTCAGACATCTCATTTCTCTGTGTCAAAGAAACTCTATCAGTTTAACTTTTGTTCTGGTTTTAATCATTTAAACGATCTTCCTGAGCTCAGCTGACGTGTGCTGTGATTTTCCAGGGATTTTTGCCCACAGTTGATCCAAAATAATGTGTAAGACTGATTAAAGAACCAGCAGTATGTCTGCCTGCAGTTATCTGATATTTGTTTACCTCCTTAAGTGTAGAAAGAGCGCCATCAGTGTGCCATCACATGTACAATGCCACAACTCATCCATCTTCCCGTGTCTTTGTGTATTTGACAGGACATGACAGGACTGACGACACAGCAGCAGTAATGTCCGTGCATGCCTTTAGCTTTCTGCTACAGCGAGAAGTCAGTGAGTGGGTGTGAAGTGATGGGAAAAATAATCTGCATTTTCAAGATGACTTTATCGGAGCTCGTTGTGCTGTGTGTCAGGAGGTAGAGCAGGTGGCTCGATCCTTTGCTGCTCCAGTTCTACGCGTCCAAGAACAAGATACCGAAGCCAGAGTTGGTCACTGGAGACGCCGATAAAATGTGTGTGAAGGTTTAATAAACTGCATGTGTGGATGGGGGATGAAAGCGCTTTGAGTGCTCGTGCAGAGCAGAAAAGTGCTTACCACAGACAACTTTTGTATGTAATAACATGAATAATGTCCCACTGCATCACACAGTGTGCTGAATTCAATGCAGTGTCAATACAACCTCCACATTCTACTGCAGATACATGTACAGGTAGAAATGGAGTTCACACTGCTATAAACTCAACACTGCTTTTGTTAGCAGGCTGCATTAGTGTGCTGTCTGTACAGATGCTTGCAAAGAGCTGCAGCTGTGTTAGTGATATAGCTGTTCCTGCCCTGCACACGGTTTGCACACATTTCTATCTGCACAATGGGCAGATAGAAATCCAGCTGTCTAATATTTAACTGAGTGAAAACAGGTAATGTTTGAATTCCCCAAAGTCTTCATTAGGCAAAGAGTGAGGCAGACATGTGGCATTTAAGTAAATTACTTTCCATTTTAAATTCATGTCACATCTGTCAAATCAAGACGATAAAAACAAACAAAGAAATTTATAACTGAAAAGCCCACATACAGCTGTCCTGCATGGCCCTGATGCATCCAGCGCACGTTTCAGCAACTGAAAATAATTTGTCACACCATCAGAAATGATTACACCACACATATATACAAAATAGATTTTTAAAAAAGTGAAAATGGATGTTCTTTCTACCCTCTGCGAGATTAAGACATGAGCAACTTCATATTGTATCAATTGTAAAACTTTATAATAATTAATGCAAATTATCTAAAAGTTTAGTTACTAGTTTTTACTGTTAGACGAGGAAATGATAAGAATAATGTTCACTAATAGATGTGAACCATTTATGATCATTATCTGGATGTTTTTAAGTTAATAATAGTCATTTAACACTCAGACACAAGCGTTTGGCAGGATTCTGATGAAGTTGTGTTTGATCCTGGTTACAAGATGCAGCCGCAGAGCTGAGCGCCACTGCTGTCACTGAAACATCAAACTAAACACTTTGATTTTAACTTGGTAACATTTTTATTCATTTTCCTGACCAGGTTTTTAAAAAGAGGGTGGAGGGGGGACTGCTCAGTCCTTAATATGACACGTTTAACAAATGAATAGCTCTAACAGGGAAGTGCCCTTTGTGGTGAGTGGAATCCCTCCTGGGTGTGTGTGGAAGGTGTGTGGGTGAACTGTGTGGGCTTTCCCCATACAGAAGGCCTCTAAAGACCAACCTACACACTCAGGATCCCGCCTCTCTCCGAGCCATGACATCCAGCTGGAGCCTGTCAGCAAAACAGCCAACGAGGCAGAAACCATAAAAGAAGAGGAGAACAAGGAGAACAAAAGCTGTATGAGAGTGAGAATGCGAAGCAAAAAGAAACGTGCATGATAAGGAAAGTGTGATGCAGATGCAGAAGTGTGTGTCGGTGGGACCATCCTGGTGTGCAGAATAGGACAACTCCTACACTCACATTCCTTTATATTATATGGAAGTCAACAGGAACGACACACACATCCCCGACAGCTGCACGCTGATCGGGAAAAGCAGAAGTACCTGTCGCAGGAAGATACTCGCAGGGGGCCTGAAGCTTCCCCCGAGTGAGAATGCAGCGAGAAACCTGAGGAGCAGCAGCAGAGAGCGTTGTGTTTACTCGTCAGGCCGAGGTGGTCACGGGGCAAGAGCAGCAACGAGACTCGTCCACAGAGGATCGAAGAAATCCCACACACTCTCTTTCATTTTATTAAATGCATATTTCAAATACTGCCAGTAATGTAAAATTATATATTATACTTCATGTTTCTATTTACTTTACTAGATTTCAGAGTTTCAGGGTTGAACTTTTTCTTTTTGTTTTGTTTTTCAAAAGAAAAACAACAAAGACAACAATAATAAACCATAAAAATCCTCCCTGTGTGTCCTGTGTTTGTGCTCATTGTTCCACTGAACACAACATTAATTAGTGCATGCAATCCTTTGTATTCTATGACTAGCTTGATGACACTGTAGAATTGCTAACAAATTAGCAGTTGTTTAAGTTAATAAAACCAACAGCATTACTAGCACTAGCATTACTAGTTAGCGCTGTGAGACGATTGTCCAAACTACTGAACTAGCAGACAGATCATATAGACTAGCAGGATGAAATATTAATATTACCCTGAAGAAAGCCAGCTGAGTTACATAAAGACCAAGAAATGAATGCAATAGCTTGTATAATTACCTGGCAGGGTAATTATACAAATTTTGAGCATTTACTGAGACTGAGATGCTTGACTGAGCTTTGTAGTTGCCTTCAAAGAGCTGTGTTTGTTCCAGAGGGAGAGGATAGGTCAGATGGCAGGGTCTGCAGCCTGCCACAGTCTTTATTTAAAATGTGCCGCGAACGAGACGTTGTCTACACATGTAGAAAATGTAATATCTAAATAAATTAAGATGAAATGATCAAAGTGAATCAAAGGAATTGAGACTCATAATTTCTGAACCCTGACCTTGCTGAGACGCTCTGGCTCTCCTCTGCGGTACCATCACAGCGCCCAGTGCACAGCTCCTAGCGCGGGGCTGCTACATCTCTCTGCGCTCTCCTCGCCCGTCTTCTCTTCTTTCATTAGTGCTCCTGTGTTGAGAGGCCACTCCAACGGGGCAACAATGACCCCACTGTGTTACCAAGCTTTGTGTGGCATTTTATTCATCTGTACCCCTTCATCTTCCTATCCATGTGACCCCGTTCCCTCTCACACACATCTCGGTATAGTTCCCCTTTCTTCCCCGAGTCCTCCCATCTTTCTCTGCTCTTTTCCTGAATCTCTCTCGCTTCTCTTTTTATTCAATGAGGCATTAGTCAATTCACATTTTTCTGTTGTTTGCATGGACGCCTACAGAGTTCCTCTAAGACACTGGCGAGGGCAGAACAGTACAGAGAGCACTGTTCCTTATAGGTCAGGCTGTTATTCTGAACACTAACCTCAATTAACCTTTTTAAAGAATTAAACAGCTTGAACTTGGACCTTTACTGTTTGGCATGTTCTTTGTTTGTTTGCAAGTATTTTAGTTGAGCACACTGAGCACCGAGGCTCCAACAGCCCCGGGTTTGCTGCTGTTTGCAGAATGTAATTACAAATATTCCCAGCGCCTTTATGTCCCTGTGTTTTATGCCCCCAATCATATTTTGAAACTTTTAACAACGTTGACATTACGTTGGTGAAACCAACAGTTATTTTCATTGAAAGTTTCTCTTACAAATAATTTTAATAATTGACTGAGGATGAAATCAGTTGGGAAATAAGCCCAAATGAGCATTAAGGCTGAGGTTAGCACATTTTAATAAAATCAGCATTGTTCAGTTTGACCTACACGAGATGCTTCTACCTCTCCTTTGATATCACATGTGCTGTTGCAGCTGAACAGTGTCTGTTCATTCAATGCGTCACACACCCATTCCTGTTTCTAACAGATTCCAGGCCCAACACAAAAAACCTTGCAAATGTGCTTAAACTGACCCCAGGACAGCTTCCTCGTTACTGAGAGACTCTCGTGTGTTATTCACAGTCAGAGGAAAAATGTTGTTTACAGGCCAGAGTGTGGACATGAATATGTTAGTTAGTTCCTTCCTTTCAAAGTGAATCAATAACATTAATGAAGGACGAAGAGATTCATCATGCTGTATTTCTTTATTGGCGTTCAGCTGTAGAAGCAGGAGAGACGTACAAACTATGTGGATACAGCTCCACCTAGTGGTAGCACCTAAACACAATCCACCAAAATAAAAGCGCTTCAGACAGACAGACAGGGACCCTTACTGGATGCTACTTAAAGTGACCTGACACCTTTGTGTGTTGTTTGATGTGTTGATATTCTGCAAATCAATTTCCCAAAGACAGACTATTATTGAATGTAAAGGATTTAAATTGTAGTTGCATTTAGAGCAGACAGTAATACATGTTTGGATGAACTCAGTATTGGAAAATGATCTTTTGAAACTACACAGACCAACTGTTTACATATTACAGCAGTCTCCAACAAGTCTGAAAATGTGCCTCATGGGATCACAGATTAATGTCGTAAACCAGTGAGTGGCAACGATTCTTAAACACAATGAATATAAACAATGATTGACATTTATAATGAAATTATGGAAGAAACATACGTGATCTACGAGTAACCAAAGCAGTAGAGGCTGAGATATTCTGACTAAGATTCAGCCGCACTAAATCTGATTTCTGACCCTGCTCAGTAAACATGCTCTGCCTGTTTGTCAGCCATGTGACTGTAGTCACCTGACTTATGCAGTCACCTGTTCCTCATTCCCCCGCTGCTCAGCAGTGTATGTTATAAGGCTCTTCCCATAACCAGACCCTTGTTATGGATCTGCATTATCAAGCTTCATACTTTAGGCTGATTTTCCTGATCACATCCCGACTGCTGTCACGTTCTAATGTATCATTGAGTTGTTACTGGAAGAAGCCAAACAAACAAAGTCAGAACGTTAAACTGCCCATAAATCGTATTCCATTGCACTGATGTGTACAAGCCTCCACAAACAGCTGCGGTCGATGAATGTTAATGAGGGGAGAATATATACAACAATCCCGTTACTCTAAACACGAAAGCATGTCTCATCTGAGCAAAGCAGATTCTTGCACTGCACGGTGATGATGGTGGCGGGTGACTATTACCGTGCAAAGCACAGAATAACTCAAAGTGAATGACTGTGGAGAAAAGTCTTTCACAACATTTAGCCAAGTCAGAAACTACAGTTAGGAAACACCTTGATTCTAGATGTACAATCCTGTTTCCACCAACATGCAAACCACTCGTTGTGCTCAAGGAAAAGAGGCCAGATTAGACTCTGGAAAGGCCCTGACCACGTGATGGACACAGCTTTATGGCTGCTCGTGTTCAATGATGAGTGCTGACAGCATTAGGATGGATTTTAATGTGTAAAATGCTGCAAAATATTTACATCTGCTGTGTCAAAAAACACAAATCAATCATACATGAATTAACAATATTATCAGATGATATTATCAGAACAGCTCCAGCCTTTTGCTTGAACCAGATTCTGGTTCAGGCAAAACACACAAACTTAAAGTGTCTGCAGCAAAGAAGGAACACATCTCAGAGAGGCTCTGATCTGCTGAAACAGTGCAAAATCAGAACATTACAAATGGCACATGACTACAGCGAGGACCGACAACAACAGCCTGATAAAACAAATCACCATGATACTCTGTTTCACATTTATCTTATTTTGACAAAAGACAAAATCAGAAAAGTAGCTGAAACTAGTTAATGCAGCAGCAGAAGAACAAGACGTTGTTGTAATGCAGGATCTAATCATCAGTGATTAACTCTGGCTCGAGTTTGTCTCTTTGCTCTCTTCTGCTTCAGCCGCCGGGCCGGAGGGGCCTGGTTCTGCCTGCTCAGAGGGGTTTCTGTCTATTACTGTCATATCGTTTTTACATCACAATATAAAACACTCTGAGGCAACTGCTGTTGTAGATTGGCACTATGTAAATACAACTGAATTCAACTGAAGTGAATCTGAGACCAGTCTTTGCTTAAAGGAGACCTCATTTCATCTCCCCTCTTCGTGCATGTCTACAAGACTAAACTGTTTGTTCACATTTAATG
Organism: Haplochromis burtoni; assembly: GCF_018398535.1. NCBI lineage: Eukaryota > Metazoa > Chordata > Actinopteri > Cichliformes > Cichlidae > Haplochromis > Haplochromis burtoni. The sequence goes on from NW_024582728.1 coordinate 555,410, forward strand.
AGGACAGGCTTCAACTGAGGAGGTAAAATTAACTCCACTGAGCAAAAGGCTGTGAAATTGTATTACTTTTCAGTTTTAAAGTTCACTTTAAAATAAAGGGCAGTTTCTTTAACCCTCTATTAGTGATTGGACCCCAAGTCTAGCCCTATATTCTAGAGAACGTGTTAGTTTGTTTTTGGTGAGTGGTTTGTTCCCTGATACTCAGCAGAACATTTTCTAAACCACAGAAATATTCGGACTGTCTCCGGTTAGAGTTTAAAGTTGGGGTTGTCATGGATTAAACTTGGGCCTCAGTGGGCTTACTGTGATCATGCAAAGCTGCTGTAGTGGAGTCCCAGAAAGAAAAAGAGTTGTAAAGTACACGATAGAGCCCCTTTTGATTTTTGATTCAAGCCAGCTAATTAAAAGGATTAAACATCCTGTTTGTTGACGCTCGATCATAAACCGTTTATGATCAGTCAGGCTGTTTTAGCTTGTGTCACAGGAAGTTTTCACCCAGACTAAAGGGGGTGAACTTCTGTGCTTGTTGAGCTCCGATCTCAGCCACATACAGAGCCCCAGTTTTCAGGTCTAGGTCTACCAAGTGGGGCTTCACATCATCAGCCAACTGGATCACACTGACCACTCTGCACTGGCCAATCATGCCTACAGGCGGCGCATCCAGCAGTGAAATCTGATTGGTGTTGAGCTGGACAACAACAAAGTACTTTTTGTCTGGGGTAAGGCGCACAGAATAGGGTGCATCTTCAGTAAAGCAGCTCCCCCACGTCCCCAGCCACTCCCCGGTGACAGAATTAAAAACCTGGATCCTCTTGTTTCCTCTGTCAGCCACCCACACCCTCTGGGCCGTGTCCACGGTCACGCTGTGTGGGATGTAGAACTGAGCTAGGCCTTGTCCTTTCTCTCCATGCATCCACATCACCTTCTGCTCTTTGGACAGCTTAATGAGGCGGTTGTTCATCCCTCCATCACCGTCCACAATATAAATTTCCCCAGAGTCGTGGACAAATATCTCGGCGGGCTGATCAAACTGCAGGGGGTCCAGTCCAGAACCTGCTTTTCCTGGCGTTCCAAGCACCTGAGACGAACAAATAGAGAATCAACAGGATGTTTTCTATTCCTATAATCACACTAGATACTTCAGAAACAGCTTTACTTAGCACCAAATCACCTGTAGCAACTTTCCTGATGGCGTGTACCGTTTGATGCAGTGACCATACGGGCCGTTCCCCACATCTGTGATCCACACGGTGGGGTTTGATGAAGCTGCATCTGCTAGAAATATTCCATGAGGCTTCTCCAGGGTGGTTGTATTCCAGGACATGAGGTAATCTCCGTCTGTAGTGAACACCAGCACCTTTGGAGCGTTGTCACCTAAAGGAAAGTAAATGCAAGCACAGTGACATATCTGCCCACTGCATCAGACTCCACATGCAGCCAGCATTTAACAAAGCTTGGTGTCCTTTAGTTTTAGTCCCTGCGGAGGACGTATGGCTGTAAAAGGTCAATGATGTGAGCTGGTGTTTGTCCATGAGGAGCTCTACAAGTCAGCTTGATGCAGCGACTCTCTTACTAACAAGATCTGCATGTGAACTGTATGATGCTGTGCATGTGTGAGAGAGGGAGAGAGGTCGCAGCAGTGTGGGATAAGCTGAAAGATGTGCTGACATGCTGGGTTAAATGGACTGAGAGCTGACATGTGCTCCATTTAAAGGAGGAGAAGAGAAATAACTGCTGATTATTACACGACTGACTCCTGACCACAAAACTGTGACACTGCAGAATTTGTTTGTCCACAAACCGATGCACTAGTTAAACAGAGAACAGCAGCACAGTGTCAAACCCCTCGTGTGTACTGACGTTTTGTAATTTTCTGAGTGATTTTTTTCTTTTTTAAAATCATCTTCTTCTTTCAGGGGGAGGTTACCACACTGCCTCCATTTCACCCTGTTCCCAGCACCTTCCTCTGTCGTGCTGGCACTCTGCGTGTTCACCCGATGAACCTCCTCTGACGTCTTCCTCTTTTCCTCCGGCCTGGCAGCTCGTCCGGTGTATCTACTCAGATTACAGATACCTTGATAATACATTCACAGATTAAAAGCTGCGCTGTATCATGTACTAAATACCACACACAGTTAGATGTCCCTCCACACCACAGCTGACCAGCCTTCGGCCGATGGTGATTTTTCGTTTTTACGGGCCAATGGTTTTTTGGTTTTTGTTTATTTTGTAATGGCATAAACAATGAAAGGTGGTTGATGGGCCAATGTGCCATGATCAATTCTGAAATGGACCAATTACAGCCGAGGAGGTCAGATGCACCCGCCCCTTTGTCTTATCACAGACACACAGAAGAAAATAGTATTGATTCGTCCCGGACTTCAGCTACAAAGCTGGAGTTATTCTGTCTTTACACTGTCAGCTGCCTCTTCTCCTCCTCTCATCCTCTCCCCCTGCCGCTCCTGTTTCTACTTCAATCATGAAACTGATCAATGATCAGCTGATCGGCTTTTCTCTCTCGTGTTTGTTTATCGCCCACTTTGCGCCAGAAAGAGGAAACCAGTGGA
>NW_024582728.1:585980-593400 GCF_018398535.1 Haplochromis burtoni
ACATGTCATTGGGAAGCACCTACAAAGAACTCCGTCACAATGAGAACATGTTCAAACCATTTGATTTTGTGAGCAAAGGTGCTGGTGTGATGACTTGTAATTGTGACGCCCTGACACTTTGATATAAGTACTTGCTTTGGATGGATATATCATCTGTTTTGATGAAGTGACTCGCTTTTGCAAGTTATCCACCATGTTTTGCAGTTTGCACTAATTGTTTTGAGAAGAGCCTTAGTAGTGGTGCAGAGATCAATTCTGTTGTGAGAAATGCACCAAAGCAACTGAGAAAAACTGTAATAGTAGCAAATGAAAAATGATCTGTCCACACTTTGCTCCTGAAAAAGCCCGAGTGGCACCATACGCTGAAATATGAATTATGACCATGGGCCAGAGTACTGTTACAGCGCCCAACACCACAGGAGTACAGTTCATACATTTATGTATAATTTTGTAATAAAAGGAATTTTGTCTGTTTCACCTGCGGTTCTTCTGTAATATTAACACTGTACAGTATTGTTTCATAGTCTCACACAAAGATTTTAACAGGAAATGTGGGCGCTACATTAGATCCACTGCAAACTCTCAGAACTGAATAATAACGGACAGACCACAGGATCTGTTGGCCTGACTGCAGTCAGACAAACTTTCTTTTATTACACCTCCACACACCAGGTATCTTCCCCACAAAGGTCATACAGCCACAGTGCTTTGTGTGGATACATAAAGCTTTGGTATCATTAGTCAGTTACAATGGTTACATGGACCCGCTGATGTGAATACGTTTGGCTTGTTGTTGCATCAAAGCAAATAAAAGGCTGAAAATTCCTCTGCTTTAGGACGACCTGCTGAACCAGGAGCACGATGACACATCGACATCGTTTCTGCCAGAGAAACGCGGAAATCACAACGTCGCTCAACCAGCAGTGTGCGAGGAAACGAATGCTACGAGCAGCTGTTATCAGCATCCATCAGCCACCTCGTGCTCTGCATCCTCTCACAGCTAGTTACATTAAAATTGAGATGACAAGCAAGGACAGCATAAAGATAAAAAAGTATAAGAGGAGGTATATGTGCAAAACATGTGGTTGCATACAAAACACCTTTTGATCACCTCACAAAAAAAAACACCATTCAGAAAGCAAAACTTGAGTAATAGCACAAAACACGACTTGAAATTTACAACCAGGGAGTGATCGGGACACAGTACAAAGTGCACCAATAAAAAACAGAAAATAATCATCAAGAGTGGGAGCTGCAGGCCTGCACAAGTGCTGACACTCTCTCTTATTCACGTTGTTTCCCCCCCGACAGAAGAGTCTGAATATCAGCTCTGTCAGGCCTGCTCTCCTCAAATGTTCATGCTTTCACATTGCTCTCCACTGGTACTGTAAGTGGGTACCAATTAGGCCACAAGTCCAGACTCCAACAATAGTGGTACGAGCAGGTAAAACAGCTAAAAGGCAGCAAAAGCAGAACTAATGCCAAACTTTTCGAATAGAGTTTGAAGCTGAACTGCTAAATAAATCATAAAAACATATTTATATATAATAAAAACAACTTTGGTTATTCTAAATGTAAGTTCAACATTTTATATTCCACTACGAGAACAGTGATTTTTCACTCTGAGCTGAAAGTTGGAATGAAGTTCAATCCAAATCAGGATGATTTAGTCCTGAATGCACTTAGTAACACAACTGTGTTGTTGTTGTGTAGCTGAATGTGCAGCTCGCTCATGTTTGCTAATAAGACAGACGTGTTATTAGACATTCGCCCTTCTTCTGCTGCTCTTACAACAACTGCCTGGATAAAGCTTTAATTAAGATTTTTAACAAGCTATTTTAAAAGCAATGTAAATGTCTATGTAGAGTATGAGTGTTAGCCATTAGTGTCACGTGACTCCAGCCAAGCACACAATAGTTGAAGGTTCACTCAAACTTTGAGATTTTGGTCTTTTGCACAAGAAAAATCATTGATGCAAAAAGTTGACAATAGTGGAGAACCAAAGATGAATCTAAGAAACCAAAGCTTGTGCCTATTGAGGGGTTACTGTTATGCTGTGATGCAACAGCATGGAAACTAGTGAAGCATGACTTTATGAACTCCTCACAGAGGACGCCTTAGGTGGCATGTGTCCTGTAAAATTACAAACAAATCAACAGCTCATCTAAAATCTAGACACACATAGAGACATGTCTACAATGCTAACGAAGAAAGAAACAAATCACACGTCCCACAACAAAGTCAGCCCGTGTTCGCTGAGAGTGAGCGCTCTTTGAGCCACTGCGTGTAATAAATATGTCAGCAGAAAGGTGATCGTCAAAGAGCTCAGCAGAGTGAGAAGTCAGAGCTAAAAACAAGCTGACAGTACCATCCACCAACCAGCAGCCTGCTCAGCTGTGTGTATGTATGTGACAGCAGTAATGTCTTCAGACTCCATAGTTAACGGAGCTCAGCGCTGGTCTCTTCTTGCCTTTAATCTTCAGTGATCCGTAACGAGCCTGGTGACAACGTTTAAGAAAAACACTCATCAGTGTTCATGCAGTCCAGAGATTCAGCACTACTGACTGTGGCAGAAGGATGTATCGACACACTAATGTGGAACAGAACACTCACGTCTTTGCGAACTCTGGATCGAGACAGTTTGACGCTCTGCGATCGCCTCAGTCCTTTCTGACTCACAGCCTCGTCTTCAGAGAAGGTTGGCTCGGCCTCTTCGTCCGTCCTTTCCTCCTGATCATAATAGTACTCTGGAGAACAGAAACACATACAGACGCGTCAGGAATCACCAAAACACACAATGCTTGCATCCATCTGTTCTCCTCCACTTAAAAGGTTCACCCTGCACAGGCGCCCAGTGCTAACACACAGAGATTAAGACGCTCACATTCACAGCTGTGGCAGACTCAGAGTTGCATGTTTGGGACTCTGGGCGGAGCTGGAGTGCCCGGATTTGAACCCAGGACCTTCCTGCTGTGAGGCGTCCGTGCTGACCAACACGTCTGAGTTTCAACAATGATCACCAAATTCAACGTAAGACTTTTTATACTGTTCTTACTATTAAAAGGGCCCACAGTCAATAAGCACACTCAAACTGAAATATTCAGTACAGTAATATAAACAGGAAACAGAAGCACAAATCAAATACACAACGATACTAAAACAACAACGAGACACAAAACCATCACAAACTGGTGAGGTCCTGTGAGGACCAACAACAGGAAAACTGTTTGTAATACTGAAGAGTGTGAGCGATGACTGTGAGGCGCATGTGTCCCAGCAGAGGGCAGCACACACCAGAAGTGCCGCCTCTCTCTGGCTCCACTGTCATAAACATACAACAGCACAAGCTCATTATTAATAACATCTGCAGCTTCACTGCACTGAGCTTATCATTACGAGCTCGTGGACATCATATCATGGACAGGACTGCCTCACACTATCGCACTCTTGTATCCAGGGATAAATATCGATACATTGGAATATTGCGATGTCTCGTGTTACGATACTGAATCGATATTCAAAAGCAGTGTTATCGATTTTTTTTATTGAGAATTTACTTGCATTTACTGTGTATTTCTTTTATGTGTAGCAATTCAAACTCCGGCCGCTAGTGTTTACCGCTTTCACTATGATGGAAAAACAAGGTCTCGCGATAACACTGGACGTGCCGTAGAAGCGTCTATTTTACCAAACCAAAGAAGTGGACCAGCGGACGTGTGGCAAACTGTGCTAGCTCACTGATGAAAGAAGAGGAGAGGACACAGCCGGCCTCAGCAGCTTTCAAAGCAGATGTGTGGACTTCTTTTGATTTAGGACAAAACAAGGCAGTAAAGACTTTGACAAGAGCTACGAAGTCCGTAAAATCTGCACCACCACAGTCAAATACTCAGGTAACACAAATTTACGAGTACCATAGCAACGTAGCATCAAATGCTAACCTTAAATCTACCAGCAACTTTGACTCGTGCAACAAAACCAGCGCAGTCAGTACTTGTTTCTATTTGCGCTGTCTGAGCGCAGTAGAGAATAAAGGATTTGGTGATATGATTACAACGCTGGAGCCCCGTTACACCGTTTCTCCGGACAACATATCGCAGACATCGCTCTCCAAAGTTGTACCAAGAAGTCACAGCGACAGTCCTGGACTCTCAGCTCAGCAGACAGCTGCTTGGACTTCGAGATCACAGCTCATCACATACTGATCCGTGGAACCTTCAGTCACAGACGAACAAACTCCTTTTCAGGTTGCACAAAAAGTGTTCCACTGGTGGACATGGCAGGGCTTCTTTTATTAGCACTTTATATGGTTTACTTGGATGAATTCTTCAAGCAATTTCATTTTTCATGTATATTTGTTTATGTTAAGGTCACATAAAAGTGCTTCTTTTTGATGCTGCAGAGAGCAGTTTTTGGATTAGTATTTTAAAATGATAGTACTCACTAAGTAAGACCTCAGTGTTACATTGTTTACTTCTATCAGTAAAGTGGTTTTTGTTTGTTTATCTTCTGATAAGACATTTCTCCATTCATTTTGAACTTAGAGAGTGAAACGTATCCCTCTGTTTTAGTTAACAGCTCATTTAACACTTTGGACTGTTTACTGTGCATTTTCATACAATCAACACAAACACAAATATCGTCTGGCTTTTAGTATCGCAATATATTGTATCGTGACACATATTGTATCGCCAGATTCTCGCCAATACACACTCCTACTTGTATCAACTGTATGCACTATACTTGAATATTAGTATGACGACAAAGTTGATTTGGACTTGATGAATGAATCGTTACCAAACACACTCACAATCAGTTACTAGCAGAAAGAAGAAACCACATCATGTGTTGTGACAGAGAACGACACTCACGACTGCACAGCACGGCTCCGGCGCTCGCACAGAAACATCCTGCAGAGCCTTCAGTTTTCAGGAACCAGCTTCCAGTTTGGATTCAGGAGACAGACACTATCTCTACTTTCAAGATCAGGCTTCAAACTTTCCTTTTTGCTAAAGCATATTGTTAGTGCTGGACCAGGTGACCCTGAATCCTCCCTTAGTTATGCTGCAATAGATGTAGGCTGCTGAGGGATTCCCATGATGCACTGGGTGTTTCTTCTTCTTTGGTCAGTTCACTGACCAGTTCTGTGGTCAGTGCAGATCCAGAACAGTGCACCATGCCTCAGCAGTGCTCTGATCTGTAGACTGTCCAGTGGAACATGTTTCCTGCTCTTCAATTAACTGACAGAAATTTTCATAGCAATGATGTCATCCTCAATTCTTGTCGACCTTGTTGTTATTTCTATTGTGTTTTTGTGGCAAAGAATCACAGACAGTATAAACCAAGGCTGTGACTTCTGTAACCTGCATTCTTCCATAAAGACGATGGTTACACAAAGACTTCCAGTCATGAAGACGTCAGTGAGAAAAACCTGGCTTCTTATGGTCTCAGTCACTATTTTGGGTCATACACAGTTTGTGTACAGTTTCACAGTCACAAACCATCCCTCCCCGTCCATATCTTTGCATCCTTCCAACAATGGAAACCAGTGGGTGATGCCACAGAAGCTCCACCCATATTTTATACTGTGTAGGCTCTTAACACAGGACTGAAAGCTTTCAAAGTATGGACAGCTACATGTATTTTCCATCTGGATGGGTCAATGTGAAGAAGGTGAAAACAGGTTATTATTCATTGTTAAAGCAAAATTAAGTGTTACATAGCTGGTTTAAACAAACTACCACAAATCTTGTGTTTTGTTGACTTGGACAGTGCAGGACCAGCTCTGGTAGCGTTCTCGTTTGTCACCCGATGTCAGGTAAACTGTTCCTATAGTTTACATGAGCCGCCACTGACAGCCGGGTCGCTGTGGAGAAGCAGGGATTGGTGCGAGCCTATAACGCAGGGTTAGGGGAGGTGTGTTCACGTGCTGGTACCGTACTCGACACTCTCGTGGCAGCTTTAAGTAAAGGCTGATTAGTACATCTCACACAGCAACTGTCTGGTATTTTGCTTAAGGTAAACTCAAAGATATTCAAAGGATGGCTGGAAGGCAAAGGGCCGCAGTACCGCAGCTCTCGAATCACGTGAAAACTATGGCTCAAGGTATTCAAGCTCATTCACCTCTACATCCCCGACTCCGTGCGTCTCATCCACACGTGGTCGTAACAACACAAAGGTTCTATGCAGGATTTATTAAGCATCAGATCTGTTAATAGTAAAATGAATGTGCAGTAGGGCTGTGCCCTTTGACCAGAATCTCATATCCTGATATTAGACATTTATCGTCCCGACAACGATAGAAATCCCAAAAACATTTTCAATTCTGTGAATCTCGGGCAGCTGAAGTATTTCCAGCTGGGCGTCGTGTACCTGGAGCTGAATGTTTTGACTGATGCATGAAACTATATATTTTTACACATAACTTATAACGGCCGTCATTTTCTTTGTGAGTATTTATCAGACGGCGTGCTGCGGGGAAAGGCCTGCTCTAACGTTTAGTCTAAGGTTTATTTTGAGCACCTGACGGCTCTTTATTGCCTCTCATCTGTAAACTCTCTCCACACTCTTTCACGTGATCCTTGCATGGGTGGTAGAGGTTTGTCGTGTTTGAGTCTGAGGTGGGGACCTCAGTACGCTTTTCTGGTCCGTGTCAGACTTTTCATAACCAAACCATGTCCATGCTACAGAGGTGGCCCCTCGTTTTGACTGGTCCTTCTGTTTGTCATCACTTCAGTTTATTTTGAAAAATCTCAACAGGATCTTCAGCTTTATTGTGAAAGGTTTATGTGGAAAATAAACAAGCGGAGCCAAATGCAGGGTTTACCATTGCTGTGGCTAACGACAACGCGTAAAAGCAGTCGCTTATCTGTCCGTAGTGTGGTTATTTTAAATATAAGCGAAAGAGAAAACCTTAAGAAATTAATACAGTCACTATAGCGACCATCAAAACCATGAGAAAATAAACCATAAACAGTTTATTTTGCGACACCACAAAACAAACGATAGCGTAATATTAAACGATAGACGTTTTCATATCGTCATCAGATATACACCGTTATATCGAACAGCCCTAATGTGCATCATCACCAGTCATTTTTAAGTCTGTTAAAAGGATGACAGACATATGAAGCCTCAGAGGCAGCGAGGAGCACACAAGAGAAGTTGTCGGGCATAAACGTCTCCGTCTTCATCTCTCTGTAACTCCTCCTCGTCGTCTGAGCTGAATACATAATACAGTCTCTCTCTCAGTATCCTGATGCTGTGTAGCAGCCTTTCTCCCTTACATCCACCCATCCGTCTCTACATCTCCATTCATCTTTGTCCTCGCCTCCTTCATCTCACCCCCCGTTCTGTCTCTTTCCACACCTCACCTACTTGCTCTGTGTGTGTGTGTGTGTGTGTGTGTGTGTGTGTGTGTGTG
>NW_024582728.1:593423-602694 GCF_018398535.1 Haplochromis burtoni
GTGTGTGTGAGTGAGTAGGAGAGTGTGTTTGACATTCCACTGGCATCCCACACAGCCTTATCTCATCCCCTGTGTCTGCTGGGAAGTCATCTCACACTCAGTATTTTTATTGAAATCCAACCAGCCTGCAGTTCTGATCACGCTGAGGACAAACACACACAGAGAAGTGCAAAGGTAACAATGTAGCTGTCTAACAAAGTCCTGCTCGTGTGTGCCTTATTGTTCTCTTCTGACCATCATCATCATTATTATTTATGATGGTTGTCATTATTCTTAATTATTATTAGTCAACATTGTAATAAAATAATGTTCTCTCATTCATCACCAGCGTCAGTCTTCATGGATTACTGCTTTGGCGTTTTTTGCCAAACTCATAATAAAATAAAAACGTAATATCACTGGAAAGAGTTTCACTGATATCTTTACAGGAGTCATGTTTGGGATTCATCCCTTCATGGCATGTGTGAGGTTTGCATGTGCTGAGTGTTGAGCACATGTGCTCACTGCACACATCGTTGCTCATACAACAGTCTAAACGTTGAGCTCAGGCTCTTCAGGGTCCTGGTTGGTTTTGAACTGTGTACAGCAGGGAGACACTTTTCAGGGGGAACATAACTAAAGGTCCAGTCACCGGCTCACTGCAAAGCTCGAAACCCCAGCAGGCTTCCTCAGATACGAGACGTTTTGTAGTTGTCATGGAGACTGTGGCGAGAACCAGTGACAAACAGAACGACGCCACCTTCATCCACCACGAAGGACTGACCTTTGGCTGGAAATCTCATCTTAGCATTGTTTAGAAAAAGCTACCATATCAAACATGTTATCAATCAGCTGTCAGGGTTCTAGTCAAACCTCTAATCACAGATTTTATTCTTTTAGGTTTCTGTTTACGAACTGTTTTCTCTTTGTTTCCTTTACCATGAATTGTTGTGATTGAGAAGTTGTGTTACGTTTATGAGAGAAGTGCACGAGTGTGTGTGTGTGTGTGTGTATGTGTGTGGTTGTTTGTGTTGTGTTTTGTGTGTGTGTTTTGTTGTTTGTGTTGTGTTGTGTTGTTGTATGAGAGAAGTGCACGAGTGTGTGTGTGTGTGTGTGTGTACCATCTCCATCCGGAGCGTCACTGCTGCGAGACCTCCTGACAGCAGGGTTGGAAGAATGGGAGCTGTACTGGTACAGCTGGTTTCCTCTGTCGTCCTGCTGGTCTATCTGTGTGAGGTCATGCATACTCAGGCTGCGCAGCTTCTCAGTAATGGCCCCCTGACCCTGCAGCACACACAACACTCAGCATTACACCACAAAAACATCTCAGAGATCAGCAGTGCTGATGTGTGTTACAATCACAGAAAGAGCCTGTAGTTTATCAATAATCTGAATCGTGTGGTGATGTTTTGTTTCCAGGTGTGACTGATTAATATCAACACTGAGCTGTTCAGATTTTACTAGTTCACTGGGAACACTATGATATATTAATACAGGACAGATATTATTGGAACGGCAGAAATCTGACAGTAAAAACAGACACTGCAAACTACAGCACTGTGAGCTGCTGTTGAGCAACCGTTCACTTCTGGAAATAGATCCAACAATTTACTGAAGTATGGAGGTGGAGGAGATTGTTCATATGTTGGACTATCAGTATCTTACATGAAGAATAGAATATTTACATTAGAGAAAACTAAACTTCAGTCCGCACTGCTGAGCTGTTACACAACTGTACAGGGCTTTATGCTGCTTTAAAGACCTGTGAGACAAACCGACGGTGGAGCACAGAAATGCCAACATGTCGTTTAAATGACTTTGCTGTGACAACATTTTTACATTAAAAAGTTTAAGAAGCATTACATGTTTTTCCACAACACTCATTTCTTGTTGTGCTGCTGATCTGTGTTTGTCCTTCATCATTGCTGTATTTTTAGAAACATGAAATACTGGGAGACATCATGAAAGGAACCTTCTGCATTAAAGGATTAGTTCACTTGTTTTTCAAGCCTCAGGAACAAATAAAGCCTGAAACAGGCTTCGTTTGCCTTCGTGATGCCTCTCATCCACACTGGACTCTCAGAGAGGGTGCAGTGTCATTAACAAGGGCCAAAGCCACAGTCACAGCACCACAGCTTCAACAGCAACAGGCTTCAGCACTCTGAAGCTGCATTTCCACTGTAACTAGACCCACTAGTGTAAATGATACCTAATGGAATTGATTAAATGATACCGTCTGCTTCAGATCTGGGAATTAAAGCTTAAATCAATTAAACATATAACGACGAATAATTGATGATGACAAGAATACGCTAACTGTGAATAACGAGGTACAGAATACATTCAGATCAGGGATGTTACTGAATGATGTTGAAGATGTTACCACGGAAACACTTCACAAAGAACATGAACAGCCGGGGGGGGTGGGGGGGGGGGTATTGTTGTAATGTACAGCAGTATATTTGGGCTATTACAGGTAAACGTTAATACGAACAAAACCTGAAGATTCTCAAAATGATGAAGTCAGACATTCACAGGGACATTTTCACCCTGTAGCACCAATGTAAGCTCATTTATTATTATTCTTAGAGCTTTGTGATTTAGAAGGTTTTGATATATAATTCTTAATTTCTTTTTGTTTGTAAACATAAAGCCCCAGCATGCTGCTGTAACAATGAAATTAATGTCAAACACATTAAGGGACATACAATGAAAAACAAACAGTGTCGTAAATAATGAGTGACATGTATCTGCAACACCACCAAGTCCATGTCAAAACCAAAACCAAAAAGAAGAATCAAATTAAAACTGATGTTCTCAAGCAGCAGGTCTGGACACAGACGATAATCAAAGGGTGGATGCTGAGCTGTACGAAACAGAACATTCTGTCCATGCTGCTTACACTGACTGGTTTTTACCTCCCAGAGCAGCCTGCTGAACCACCGAAACCCTGAAGACACAAGGATGTTAGTGCAGACAGAAAAGAAACAAACGTCAGAGGGAAGACAGGAGGCAAGTTGGTGCAGATGCAGAAAACATCATCTCAAAAGCAAACGTCCAGCTGAGATCTGCAGTGTTGCCCCAGGATCCAAAACATTCACAACCCTGCATGCTGATGACCAACAAACACACAATACAGAACAATATCAACTCATATTTAGTCGAGTTCGTTACACTTGCAATCAGCAAATTCTTAAAAACACAACCACTGAGGAGGACCCTTTAATCTGGACAGTGGTTGGGTTTCTCTGGGGCACTCCGAGTTAACAATAATACAGTGAAGCAATTATTCTGCTTACATTTCGGGTCAATGATGCTACATTTTCATACTACAGTGTTTTCAACTTAAATGCATGTTTACTGCATGTCTGCACCATCCTGATAGCAGTGACAGGAACATCAAAATAGTCCCTGTTTATATTGTTTGCATCTGTTTAAAACTAGCAAATTGTTAACCAAGAGTTGCCTAGATGATGGTTAGAAAGTACTCGGATCTAATCTGCTGTGATGTGACCTTCATTACCTGTTCAAAGCTAAACTATGTTTATGTGATCTTATTAGCAATAAGTTCTTCAGTCCCGTAGTTACCAAGAGCAATGCAAATGTTTTATCAATTATCAGTGTGGATACAGACATATCTCACAAAAGGAGCACTGCGAGCTGTAATACTCATTTGGTAAACTGGTTGGTTACCAAACCAGCCAGGACTGCAAGCTTCCACATTACAACACATTTTAGATTTTACTTTGTTTGCTATGACTTCATTTATTGAATCTTAGTCCCATGCTGTGAGATGGACAAAGAAGCAGCTTTGAACTGTAAACTGGACGGAGGAAAAGCTCTGAAATGTCTTTTCTTCTCAGTCTGTGACAGCAGGTACATGTAGGTACATGTGGTGTAGGTGCCAGGTTTGCATGTCTAACCACAGCTCTAGGCTCAGCTAAAATATTTCAGACAGATTGATTTTATGTGCATTTCAGATGGTTTTACTGTAAAAGCCAAGGTCAATCAAATTCCTAGTAAGACGCAAGCCTATTTTAAAGAAATGAAAAACTGCTACTAACCCTGTGATGACAAAACATGCATGCAGAGAAAAGAAGAGAGACTGTAAAGACAAACGGGGAACACAAAGATGAAATATGTAAGGAAAGAAGATCTTCATGTCAAGGAGGAACCATAGGAGACTCAAAGTGAGGTAGCGAGAGAGAAGTGAGATGCAGGGCAGTGACAGAGGCATTGCTTTGATTAACAGGATGTTTCAAGTAAGTGGAGACAGGAGGCTGCACTGACACAGCAAGGACACAAAAACAACCAGACCTGTCGTTGATCCTGCTGAGTGCTGCTTCTTTGTGTTCGAATATGCACACCTGACCTCGTTCATTATGTGAAAAAGCAGGTGCTCTTTTTCTAAAACAGAACATAACACTGTTACTCAGCTGAAGTCAGCCACAAACTAATCCCACTGAAGAACTTCAGTTACGCTTAAATGAAGTATGGCCTGTTAAAAACTCCATTCAGAGTCGATGGGTAGCACGGTCAGCAGAACCTTGTTCAATGCAGTCGTGGAAATACCACTCAAGAACTCATCTTCCTTCAGTTTGAACTCATTAACAACATTCAAGTTGTTTAGTTTGACACGGCCGACGGTGTCGTTGTGAAACCAACCGCTCCACAGGCTAAAGTGTTAGCAAGCACTGGATAAATGCTTAGGCTAAGGTAACATAGCTAATGTCATCTTATAGTAACACTAACAGAGACCATCCTAACATAATGTTAACATTTTCTGATCCTTGAACATTGCACCTGCTAAATCCTGGCTGAGTGATCCAATCAATTCAGATTAATTCTGCGTCTTTATTTATTTACACACACAAACACACAATAGAATTGTATTATAGTTCTATATTATAATAACTACATACTATTAATCATTAATAATGTACTAGTTTGGCATCATTTATAAATCATTATTCCTCCATTTCTAAACATGGGCTTAAATTGTTCAGTCTTGCTTAATAAAGCTGCTTTCAGCTGCTCCCATAAACAAATAAAATGACTTAATACCAGACTAATCCTTGATCAGCATCAGCATCATAATAATAATAATAATGTGAGCAGTTATTAATTTGTTACAGGGGTTCACTGTTTTGTAGTGTCTCACAGTTAAATACTACTGTACTACTGTGGATCTAACCTGACACCATTCGCTTTTTCTTTGTAGTGCATCCCCACTGCTCAGGTGCTGTGAAGCGTGAGATCAACTGGGCGTATCTGAATCACTCAGGTATTCAAGAAATGCTGAAGAAACCAGTTCAAATGTCATTTATTTATACTGGCTCTGCAGGAAGACCATCTGAGGCACAGACATGCACAGAGGATGTGTGAGCATGTGCAAAGGCTATCAGACACATCGTCAAGTGAAGATCTCGTACAGGCTATCGATTCATCTCCTATGCACTCAGTCATGCACCAATGCCAGTGACTGTCTATATCAGGGTCAGCAACCTCAACACCCAAAGAGCCATTTGGAGCCGGTTTCAACGCAAAAGAAAATACTTGTTGACATCTAAAATGAAGATAACACTGTGTATATTGTTTTTTACCTTTATGCTTTGTGTGAACAACTAAGGTGTGTTGCTTATGAACTCCATGAAGTGCTACAGAGAAAACTACATTTTATTCATGTAATGAACACATTTTGAACTCTTAAAGAAATACAACAAAAGCTGAACTAAAATAATCCAGCAAACACAAACTGCTGTGAGCCCTCCTTATATCGCCTTTGTGCTTTTGGAGCCTTGACCTGACTTTTAATAAATAACTGGGGAAAAAAGCACTATGCTGCCAAAAAATGAAAAATATATATTTGCAAAATTCTGCCTAAATATGTATTTTACCTGGTTAATGTGTGTGGCGGGGCGTGGTCTGCAGCACCGCTGCAGGGGAGGCGGACGCACCTGAGCGGCACCCGCAATCACGCCTCGCCGCCTTAACGTCTGGTGGTATGTGTCGGGCTGTGAGCTGCAAAGCTACAGCCGGCTGTATGTGTCAGCAACTGTGTGTAAAGTGGTCAATAAAGAGATGCTGAAAAGCGTGTTCATGCAAACATCGTCGGGTCTGCCGTGATATGTTTACAATGGGACTTCTGCTCCTGAACCTCTGCGCACAGCGTCTGCAGGTCGGGGCTGTACGAAGTCACTTCATCTTTACAGGACTGTAAGCTGTCGTCTGTGAGGCGTGAGCGTGTTTGTCTTTAACATAGTTCACGGTGGAGCTGCTGACATAATGTGGATCCGAAGGTCCATAACTGGCCTACCTGGGGTTGAAAGTCTCGATAAATGCACGCCGTTTCAGCTTCCGCGAGTGTGACGCTTATTTTGAGCGATGAAAAAATAATAAGATATAATTTTATTTTTATATTTCAATATCACAATAATCTTCCAATTTAGAACTACAAGTTAAAAAAGAACTAATAGAAATAAAATACACTTCAGCTAAACACTTCTAATTTATTTTCCCAAACCACGCGGAGCCGCACTGTAAGGACTAAAGAGCTGCAGGTTGCCGACCTCTGGTCTGTATGGTCTTACGTCTGATTTAGCAAGCTAAATAAGGACATTCAGTGCCCACAGGCGTTACTGTAGAACACAGACAAAGGAAGCTGTTGCAAGCAAAGAGAGCTGAAGCCGACAGACTGGTATTTTATTACTCTGTAGTAGGGCTGTTCGATATAACGATATATATCGGATGACGATATAAAAACATGTATCGTTTCATTTTACGCTATCGTTTGTTTCATGGTGTCGCAAAATAAACTGTTTACAGCCATATTTGTTCATGGTTTTGATGTCACTGTAGAGGCTATGTTCATTTCTTAAAGTTCTCTCTCTAATATTTAATATAACCACACTACAGACGGACAAGCGCCTGTTTTTGTGCGTTGTTGTTAGCAACAACGACGGTAACAGCATCGCGTGTCCGTTTGTTTATGTTCCACTTAAACCTTTCACAATAAAGCTCAAGATCATGTTGAGACCTTTCAAAATAAATTGAATCACATGAAAGAGCAGATTATTTACGGATGAGAAGTAAAAAAGACGCCAGGTGCTAAAAAATAAAGCTCAGACTCAAACGTTAGAACAGGCTTTTCCCCGCAGCACGCCGTGTAATAAATACTCACAAAGAAAACGGCGCCGTTACAGCTTATGTCTAAAAATGTATCGTTTCAGCAACGGTTAAAACACTCGACTCCAGCTACACGGCGCGCAGCAGGAAACACTTCACGCAAGTCGAGCTGCCCGAGATTCACAGACTTTACAGAAAATGTTACATTTTTGTGATTTACATCGTTATCGGACGATAGATGTTTTATATCGGGATATGGGATTCTGGACATATCGCACAGCCCTACTCTGTAGCAAAGTAGTGAGAAAGAAGATGAAAACTGACTTAGCCGTGCTATCTAACATAAAACTGTAGTGCACTCACGTGAAAAATAAAAAAAAGAATAACTTGCCTTGACGGCTGCAGTGACCGCAGCGGTGGCTGCAATGCTCAGGCCCTGCTTGCCAAAGTTCACCATGGTCTCATAGCTTCTCTCTTTGGCCTGCACAATGTACTCATCTATTTCCTAAAGGAAGACAACAATTACATTTTAGAACACAGTTGAACTGGGAACAAAGCAGTGTGACCTGCATTACACGTGGATGTACGAATGAATGTACCCTTTCTCTGGAGGACAGCAAAGGATGCAGACACTTCCTGTAAATAAGACTTGCTCCTCTGGTGTAAGGGGACAGCAGCCAGACCACAAAAGCTATCTTTAGCTCGTAGTAGAGAGGAAACCTGGATATGGAGACACACACACGGTAAGTTTAACCCATGGTACATAATGATGCTTTCCACTGCAGACAAACAGGTTAAGAGATATGCACCCACTCCCACTCCTGTTGTCAAGTTTTTGTTGCACACAGCTCTGAAGGTTTATTATGGTTTTTTGGACTGCACCGACATGTTCCAGCACTTTCTGTGACTGTCTGATTAAACATCAGCTGTAGGGCTGCAGGTATCGATTATTTTATTAATGGACTAATCTATCGAATATTCTATCGATTAATCGAGTAACCGGGTAAGAAATTATTTTCTCTTATTAATGAGTAATAATAAATATTCAAAAACTTCTCATTGGTTTTAGAAATGTCAGCGTTTTAAAGTTTAACTGCATATAACATCTGTAAAAAAACAAAAAAAAAAAAAACATCGTTCTCCATCAATTCCTCAAAATCGTTACATTGTTCCTTCGAGCTAAATGTTGCCACATGAGAGATTCATAAAATCACTGAAACTCGACCTGAAGTTCCTGCAAATGTGACTCTGTCCCTACACAGTGCACATCCACATTACCACAAGTTTATTCTAGTTACACTAGGAAAGAGTACATTTCTATCATTATTATTCAGGGTAGCGAGGAAAACAACTTCTTCCACTCACACAGTCAGTGTAGATGTATCTGTACGACATGCGAGTTCACGAGGTTTACATAATGTTTGATTAACTGCGTTTGTGTTTAACATTCATGGCAAACTCACCATGCCAGTGTTAGGTCAGTGATCGTCTCCACGACAGTGTAGAGGGCAAATACAATCCAGTACATCATCCATCGCACCTACAGGCAGAGAGACAACTGCATGAATCATCGTTTAAAAGGAAGGCTGAGCATTAAACCATGCATCACCTCTTAACATTACTAATATTAACACTAACATTAAAAATCTTTGTTATACGAGGAGGACAGAGAGGGAGCATGTCCACCGAGAGCAGCAGCGTCTGAACCAGCATGCTGATCATGAAGAAATGATGACATCATCCATTTGTTTTAATTCAACTGTAATCTAAGCACCTCTGTCTGTTAGGATTCTTTAGATTTACTAAAATAAAAATAAAATCAGATTAACATCTGATTGTGTGGGGCGTGCTTTTTTATGTCACGTTACGTTTCACTGTTAGAAACTATGAAACACATCACACACTTCCAGAAGGAAACTAATACAACTGAAGGCAAGAAGTATAAGAGCACCTACAGACTCATATCACAGTTTATAATACAGCCTCGCAGCAGCCCAAAGCAATGGGTGTGACTTCAGCACTAACCCCGCCCCCTGACTTTGATGGGCTGAAATTCATTCATGAACAGCCACAGGGCCAGGACTGCCAAAATGAATGACATAAATACGTCATTAAAAACTGGAATAAATAATTAAATGTGTAAATAATTAAGCAATTATATAATTAA
>NW_024582729.1:0-1972 GCF_018398535.1 Haplochromis burtoni
TAACGGAATACGTTACAGAATACATTTTGGGGCATGTATTCTGTAATCTGTAATGGAATACATTTTAAAAGTAACCTTCCCAACACTGCGTGCAGCTAATGCATTTTTTTTCATGCGGCCAAAAACATTTTGCCTGGTATCAGTAGACCAATAAAATTGATAAGTAGTATATATACGGTATATATTTTTACCGGTTGTTAAGAGACGTTGTAATGTTGTTTGTGCCCTGTTCTGTAAAAAAACCATGAGCAACGTAATTTGTTTGTTACCGATACGTACGTATACTTAAAGGTAACCGTGTTACAGACGCTGTTCGAGGGGGGGAAAAAGCATTTGCAGTATGTATTTTTGTATGTTACCATAAAGTTTATGTTACCTTACGGATTAAATTAAACGTTAAAAATCCTCACGTGTAATATTTCTGTGTAAATATCTCATATTACGAGTGAAACGCATTCGGCTTTAAATCCAGTGCGGCATGTACAAGTACAAAATTGATTCTCTTTCTAAAATAAGCGCATGCGACTTTTAATCAGGTGCGCTCTGTAGTCCGAGAATTACGGTAATCCGTTACATTATACATTATATTTGTGTTACCTGACTCATCAGAGCTTCCTATAAGGCACCAACTCTAAAACTTTTACATCCACTTACTCCACCCTCTGCCGTTAACTTATAATAATACAAAACAAAAGTGTGTACATTTTTAACAGACATGAACTAATAGCCCAAGTGACTGATTGTTGGTAATCAAAATTCTCAATTTATACAATGAAAACAGGTAGATTAACACACCATTCCACTCCAAGCAGAGACCACCTGATTCAGGAGTGTAAGCTTAGGCTGTAGGGTCACATAGGCTGAGAGTCCGGTCAACAACCTCCTGGTAACCTCGGGTGTAGAGACAAATGTGGAATCACCAGTGTTGGTGAAGTTACTTGAAAACAGTGATTAGTTACTAATTACTGATTACGTCTCCAAGAAAGTAATCCTGTTATTTAATTAATTTTGTCATGACCTGCGGGATCGGCAAGGCGCTGATCATAATCTCCCCACTCCTGGCTCTCCTTTTCTATCTCTCTCTCTCCCTCTCTCCCCCTCTCTCCCTCTCTCTCCTGTTTTGCTGGGGCGGAACTCATGGTGGGTTCATGCCCTCGGCCCACGCCTTCCTAGATTGGGAACACCTCGGCCTCATCAGACCAGCTGGTATTTTAGAGGGAGGAGGTCAGCTGTTCAACGCTGGATTGTTGTGAAGACTCTAGTCAGTACACGTCGAGCCCAAGTTTTCGTGCCTCCGTCTCAGAAAGTTAACATGTGTCTCTGTGTTCTAGATTCCCCGGACCCGTCCCCGTGTTTCCCCGTGTGGACTGTGGAAGTAGAGAGAGAGGTTGGAGTGAGCACGTGTGTGATTCCCCTGTTTTCCCTGGAGCCCTGGAACCCTGCCTCTCACATCTTGTATATAGCACTATCCTCGCACTGTCCTCTCTGTTAAAACGCAACTCCGGAG
This sequence comes from Haplochromis burtoni, assembly GCF_018398535.1. NCBI lineage: Eukaryota > Metazoa > Chordata > Actinopteri > Cichliformes > Cichlidae > Haplochromis > Haplochromis burtoni. The sequence continues at coordinate 1,508 of NW_024582729.1, forward strand.
TCCTGCAAGTGGATCCTCAGAGCAACCCGTGACAATAACAATCCAGCCATACCATGGATCCAGCGGACTCGGCTCAGCAACCCGCCCCCTCTCCTAAAGCCTTGTTGGAGCGACACGAGCAGATGCTACAACACATTAACCATTAGTTGCTCGCACTCACTCAGGCTCTCGCTCAGCACATACCTCTGCCAGGTCCCACTATGCCTCCCCCGTCTGCTCCTTCACAGCCGCCAACCCCGGAACCCTCCACGCCACCAACCCCCGCTTCCACAGAACCTCCAGAACAAGCTCTACCGTCACCGGAGCCGTTTGCTGGTGAGTCCACAAGTGTGCTGGTTTCCTAACACAGAGTACGTTGCAGTTTAGGCAACTGCGGCGGACATATGAAAGTGATGGAGCAAAGATTCAAGGTCGCCCGGATCAACAAGGTCCGCGTCAGGTGTTGAGGAACCAGGGCACCCTGAC
>NW_024582729.1:36610-42766 GCF_018398535.1 Haplochromis burtoni
TCTAATTAGATGAAAGGTTTTTAAGCAAATCTGAGACCAGAAGTTTAGGTCTAAGTTAACTGATAAATCCGCTTCCCATTTTGCAATAGGAAGTGATATTGATTCATCTGTTTTAGAAAGCATTCTGTATATTTTGGATAGTAATTTGGGGGGTTTAAGAGTAAGAAATTGAACCACACTCAGCTTTCATATCTAGAAATCTGGCCAAATTTATTAAACCCCCCCAAAACGAGATTATCCAGAGTTGGGACCAGAGTTGCAGTCTTACATGCCTCTGCAGCTTTTCTCCTCCCATTATCCCCTCAAAACCCCATCACCTCAGAGACTGTATCCCCCTCTAAAACAGACAAAAAAGAAACTAAAAATGACTTAAACATAAAAAATAAAAAAAATCACAAAGAAAGGCTCCAGGGCGATGCCTGGGTAAACTTATCACAAGGAAGGGTCAACTGTTGCCTAGGTTTTTCACTCATAGGGGTCTTCTGAATCGCTCTTTGTCTGGTCCTTCAACCTGGATCCATTTGCCATGGGAGACCCTACTAAGGTGACAAAAACCAGATATGCATATTTATTATCCGGTGATAAACATGCATAATAAAAAAGTAATACATTGGTATACACATTAACAGCTATTTAACCAATTAAATTTTTATGTGAAATCATGTTAGCTCTGGAGGCTTCTCAGAACGTTTTGCGCTGTTTTCAAAACTGTTAGCTATCATCTGTTAAAGTGGATATGATGTCTTGCTTGTGACCATTTCTGGAATACAAGTACTACAGAAATAGTATATGCACGGCCAGATTGTTGCAGATATCCCCAGGCTTATATCATGTCACAGTACTCAGTACTCAAAGAACTATAGAAACGATGTGATACACAGGTATATATACACACAAACCAGGCGTAGTGACATGCAGACTAGTTTTGTCCACCTAGCTGCACTTTCACACTAAACTTTTCATAAGGTTTACATGTGCATCTTTATTCACACTCAGAATCTCAAATCTCTGTGCCTGTATTCAGAGCCTGACTGCATGTGAACTCTCACCTTGAATCTTGAACAGCATGTGTAAACAGAGACATCTATATGTGCTTGAGAAGATATGTGGTAAATTGTTTTGCATAATTTCCTTTTTATTTGCATTATGAGGCTGTCTTGATGTGTAATTTTGACATGCACCGGTTGGGTTTGTGTCTTGTGTCCTTTCACAGAAACAATAATGAAAAGCCAACAAATAGTTACCTTTTGCTTTTCATGGCCAGTCATTTAGATGAAGCGGGCAAAGATTTTCTATATGAATTAATTACAAATGCTTGGAAATGTCAAGTATAGATAAAGCTTAATACCCTGTCTCCTCCCTTCTGCAAAAGAGAAGCTTTTAAATGGCTCTCTGCCAGCACCTATCTGCCAAACGACACCAAGGTTACTGGGAGAAGCTGAAATATTCATAATATATGCAAAACCACCGCTGTCCATGGGCAGTGTTCATTGGAATTCAAGAGCGAGCTTCAAACCTTTGACAACTGCTTAAGTAATTAGTTGCTGGGAGAGTAGATTCCCCCTCCCTACTTATGCACCCTCCCTCCACATAGCAGCTGAAAGTAAATATTAGAACATTTTATCTTTTCAGTTTGATGGTATAGTTACATACATTAAGGAGCGATAGCAAGAATTTCAGTCTGCATTTATCTGGCGATTATTTAAAATGAAATAATATCAAATCAAATCAAATCAAATCACTTTTATTGTCACATCACATGTGCAGGCACACTGGCACAGCACATGCGAGTGAAATTCTTGTGTGCGAGCCCCACAAGCAACAGAGATGTGCAAACACAACAACACAAACGAGCAAAATACAAGAATGGCCAACCTGAAACTAATAAATATATGTACAATATATAATAGTGTATGCATTTCTGGATGTGTATACTAAATATTTTCCTACGGTGTGTGTGTGTGTGTGTGTGTGTGTGTGTGTGTGTGTTGTGTGTGTGTGTGTGTGTGTGTGTGTGTGTATACACATTTTTACAAATTAAATAGTAAAAAAAAAATAAATAATAATAATAATAATAATAAAATATATAAAATATACAGAGTTGAATATGTGAAATACATGAAATACATGAAATTGACTGGCTTAAGGGACGGAATAAAAGTATTTTGAAGAACTGAACCAAATTTCACTAGTATGTATATTTTATATGTATAATTGATTCCACGTAAAATAAAAAGCAAAAAAGGAAACAAACAATAAAACAGCATTTAAAAACTACACAAGCTATTTGTTTTGTTTTGTTTTTTAAAAAGGTGGCTCATGCCTTGTTCTACTGTATCTGACTTACAGATTTTGGCCAATGTATTATTAATAGCAGACACCAAAGAACAACATGTTTTTGTGTTGAAACAATAGCAGAATTCAGTGTTGGACACAGGCCCGAACTCCTTTTCTGCTGTATCTTCACCGCGCCCAGCCATCCTGTCCTCAACTGCTACTCACTGGTCACTTTCGTCAAGGCTGGGAGCTGCTGCACAATGAGAATCATGCCCAAATTGGAGCAGAGCCAAAGCTCATTCAAACTGACTCCCCGTGCCTAACGCATTACCTCGGTTTATTAATCTGAAGAGACCGTGTTTTTGTGTTTACTAAGCATGATTCACCTCTAATTAAGGTGAAATAATTACACTTAAAAGGAGCAGGGAGGCAAGATAAATGTTCAAAGACGAGAGCACCTCTTGACACAGGAAGAATTGCTTGCCACAACAATGCAGGACAGCCAAATTAATCACATGGCTCGCCAGAGCTATTAAAGCCAATTTATAGCATAAGATAATCTCCAAACTCACAGAGCAATCCACATATATGTCACTATGTATTAAAGATTTCTTAAATGATGTGATTCCATATATTTATATCGTTTTTATCATTTCTCAAAATCATTCTCTTTATATACTTTCAAACATTTTATCCTTGAATTTGTGACATTTATTGATGTATTTATAGAACAAAGAGGCCAAATGAAAGGCTTGTGATCATTAAATGCTGGGCAGACTGAGCTATGGCAAATACAAATGTAAAAAAAAATGTCATGGCATTTTATTGAAAAAAAAAGTGTGAAATAGAAGCTGACTAACTGGGCATATGGACATGTAAGCCTGACTCCAAGGCTTGGCTCAGCAGTCATGGCTAGTGTGAACAATTGGACCACCCCTTTTTATGAGCACAAGTGTCCTTGTCCTTGGTGAGGCCAAGGTCGATGTGGCCCCTTCCCCCCTCCCTCCCGCTGTGGTGCTTCCACTGGCCATTCATTTGGGCCGGCGATGGCTCTAATAACATCTCCATCACATTAAAGCCGAACCAGGCTGAGGAGATGTTAATACTCCCCTACACTCGCTGCCGGGAAATTGGTCATGTATTACAACAAGTGCTTTTTAAGAGCCTCCCCAGCTAAGTCTGTGGAAACCAGCAGATATTCATGGCTGCCTGCGTGTGAAGCTCTTAACACGGTGGATTTTCAAGTTGTGACAGTTCAAGGGAAGCAGCACTGTTAACATATTCAGAATGGTGCTGTAGCAAGGCCATTCCCCCAATTCCTCTTTGCATCTCCACTGCTTGGCTGACAAGGTTGCCCATGATTTTTTTTTAAAAGAGAAGATTAGGGATGGATGCTGTAAACACTCAACTAGGGTCTTTTCAAAGGACGGTATGAAATTGTAAATACCATTTTAAACACCAGGTTAACAGAGTTTTAGATTTTTATTCAGTTTTACTGGAAGTTTTCCAATAAAATTTGTTCATTTCAAGTCGTTTGATTCTTTTTTGAATAAATAGTGTAGTAATCTAAATATTACAAATAAGTCTTACAAAGACTTATTTTATTATAAGACTTACAAAGACAGCTTGACCAAGTGTAACCTCCCACTCATCAGCACTACCCAGCAACCACACTCACAGCTCTCGTACAGTCTTATTTTCTTTTTATATACATGAAACAAACAGAAAAATCTCAGTGTTTCAATATACTTTTTTGTATTTACTTAAAAAAGTTATGTCAAGTGATTCCACCAAAAACGCCTAAAAAAACTGGTTGCATTTAACTCTAACATGTTGAACTGACTCAACAGCATGCCATTGAGTTAACCTGCCAAATGACTAAATAACACGAATGACTACAGTAAACTTAAATAAAACAAATTTATTCAGTAACTAAATAAGATTCTTTAAAACCAACAATAGTGAGATTTTATTTGTTTGAGTGTGTTTTGACAGGTCATCTCATGAAGTCAACTCAACATTTTAGATAAAAATTACCAATCAGTTTCAAAGGAGCTACTCCAGCTGTGTAAAATTACTTGGCATAAATCTTTTTCACATTGTGGAGAACTCATTTAAGTCCTCACTGATTTTAGAATTACCACTGCAAAGCACCTGTCACATAGACTGTAGCATTTTCCACACTTTTGATTTTTTTCCTTTCATTTACAATCTTACACTCCTCATATGTACTTAAAGGTTCACTACTCATAACGTTAAGTCATGTCAAAATTGACATAGTCTTTTATTACAGGATTCAGGTGATTGTAGTCTTCTATTGAGAGAAATATCTATGAAAATAGTCATCAGGTCACTGTGTTCTGTCAAACAGGGGAACATCTGACCGTAAGAGCCAGTGGTGGGGTGGCTGTAGCTCAGGTGATAGAGCAGGTCATCTACTCAGATGGTTGGTGGTTCGATCCTTGGCTGCTTCAGTCTGCATGCCAAATATCCTTGGGCAAGATACTAACTCTGCATTGCATCTATCAGACTATGAATGTGTGTGAATGCCTTTTAAGCTGAATTTCTCATTGTATTCTCCTGGTTACAGTGAAGGCACAAGAAATGATCAGAGTTAAGGAAAACACAAACACTACTGAGAAAAAATATAAAACATTTCAAACCTGTTCACATCCAGATTAATGCATTTCATTTTTTTCAGTAGATTAGGGCTCTGGTGGTATAGGCTACGTGTCACTCCTGGTCACCATGGTGAGAGAGGGATTGATGGATCCCATTGGCGAGTGAAGATGTATACATCATGTTGGTCCAGGGCTGCTGCATCCAGATGGATCCTGGCCATCTATTGTCTGTCAGGGACACAGCTGTCTGACAAGGGTTGTTCCCTCTTCTCCTCCTTTCTTATGGTGCTAAGGAGTTTATTCGCCAGATAGCCTGAAGTCCCCATAAGGGCAGGCAGCTTTTTCTATCCACGCACAAGGTTTTCAAGGTGAAGTTGTACTACACATTGCATCTTTGTTTTTCTGGCATCACACCAGAGCAGCTGAGCTTACTGTGTAATTTAATGTTGCTAAAATTACATTATTTTCAGTGGAACATTGCGTGGTAAAAGTGTGGAACTTAGCAAATTGAAGGAAGTATTGTGGAAAGTGATGGAAACAGAAAATAAATTGACATTCCTGTTTTTAATACAAAAAAAATCAGATCATGCTTTCGGGTGTTTGTTTGTTTGTTTTTTACAAGAAAATAACTCTGGTAATGATCCATCCATTCAATTCAGGGTCACGGTTGGGGTGGAGCCTTTCTCAGCTGTCATGGAGTGACAAGCAGGGTACACCCTGGACAGGTCACCAGTCTAACACAAAAAGACAGACCACCATTCACATTCACAGCCAATTTAGAACATGGACAACAGGAGGAAGCCAGAGTACCAGGAGACAGCCCACACAGACACGGGGAGAACATCCAGACTCCACACAGATTCAAACCCAGGAAATGTGGATTATGAAACATTAGGTCTCTCTCCTCCAAGTCTCTGTTAGTACATGACTTAATAATTGATCAACAAATTGACTTACTCTGCCTTACAGAAACCTGGTTGCAGCAGGATGATTATGTTAGTCTACACGAATCAACACCCCCGAGTCATTCTAACTACCAGAAACTTTGAAGCACAGGCTGAGGGGGCAGTGTGGCAGCAATTTTTCACACCAGCCTATTTATCAACCAAAGATCAAAACAGGCATTTAATTCATTTGAAAGCCTGATGCACCCCAGCTGTGAAACTCAAACCCCAGTCTTATTTGTTATCATCTATCGTCCACCTGGGCCTTACACAGAGTTTCTGTCTGATTTCTCAGACTTTTTATCTGATTTAGT
>NW_024582729.1:44341-50684 GCF_018398535.1 Haplochromis burtoni
GCCCTGAAAATCTTAGAAATATGGTATCTAACCAGATTCTTACTCTGGATGGCATTACCTTGGCCTCCAGTAACGCTGTGAGGAACCTTGGAGTCATTTTTGACCAGGGCATGTCCTTCAATGCACATATTAAACAAATATGTAAGACTGCTTTCTTCCATTTGCGCGACATCTCTGAAATTAGAAATATCCTGTCTCAGAGTGACGCTGAAAAACTAGTTCATGCAGTTATTACTTCCAGGCTGGACTACTGTAATTCATTATTATCCGGATGTAACAAAAACTCCCCGAAAAACCTTTAGTTAATCCAAAATGCTGCAGCAAGGGTACTGACAGGGGCTAGAAAGAGAGAGCATATTTCTCCTATATTGGCTTTTCTTCATTGGCTTCCTGTTAAATCCAGAATTGAATTCAAAATTCTGCTCCTCACATACAAGGTCTTAAATAATCAGGCCCCATCTTATCTTATCACCCCATTAGAGCACTTCGCTCTCGCACTGCAGGCTTACTTGTTGTTCCTAGAGTAATTAAAAGTACTTTTTAAACCATCCAAAAAACCTTCCCAACTCGTGTAAATCTACAGTTTTACTTCTTTGGTCTTCACTGAGTTCCTTGGACATTCCATTTGTACTGAGAGCTGAGAAACATGGAAGACTGTCTGGTGATTTTAATTATAAATAAAATTATTTTATTTTTTTAACAGTTAGAAACCCAAAGCTATCATCTCAGGATGCAATAGTACACAAGCCACAGTTAAATGGCATAATAAGGAGAGGAAGGTTTGTGTTCACAATGGATGGTTGTGTCGATGGTTCTCCTCAGATCCAAAACACTTAGCATGTTATTCAAAGAAGAAGCAATGAAATTTGTTTAAAAAAATTACACTTCAAATACTACCTTTGTAAAATTTTCAATATATAGAGATTAAAGTATTTGCTAGCCATTGAATTATAGTTTTATTTACATTTATTTACATTTTACATCACAACCAACTGTTGGAAATAGAGAAATAGTGTCGAGAGCTTGTTCGTGGCAATCAAAAGAACAATTGCCATTATTATTGTGTTTCAAGGCTAGTTCAAAATCGTACTTTTATTATTCTTTCAAACCACAGTATATAGACTTAGAGCAAATGGAAGAGGAGAGATAGGGGAAAAACTAAAAATAGTTGGTTGAAATTTGGAAATGAGTATTATCAAGTATTTTGTTGTCTTTTAATCTGTATATTTATTATAAAAATTGAGCACATCATTGATTTTCTTGTGTTTCAAATGGGCAACTAACCACTGACATTGCAAACTGTGAGGCTGTGAATTGCCTTGTTCATGTAACATATTTATCCCTACGTAAACTAAACTAAAACAAATTCAGGACCGATACCAACCATAGGAAAGTTGGTCCATGTGAGACAGCAAGTAAAACTACAATATCAATATTCAAAAAGGCATGACACTTTAGTTTGTTCTATCGCTACCTTGCAGATGGACAAGCCCACTGCAGTTGGTCCAAATTCAGAGTGCATAATTGTAAAATTATGACCCAAGCTGCACAAATCTGAAGCTCTAGCTAGCATTTAGGTCATTTAGAATCTTAAGCACATCGGTGGGCTTTAATATGTTTATAGGTGAATGTTGTTGCTTTTGACAGAGCCCAACTAACACCGTCTAGTTTAAGCTGTCTCTTTGCTAGGACTCTTGAGTTTTGATTTCAGAGACGTATCAATCTTTTTGTCTAATTCTAGACAAAAACAGAGCAGTTATTCTCAAAATGTTGCACTGGTTCTTTAACAGAAACACGTGTGATAACTGTGCACACACACACTCACATTCCAGCCAGCTACTTCATTGCTTCCCCCTGTGGTGTGAGTTGGGACCAGGGAAGCATGGACTTATTCACTGTCTGCCTACTTGGTTCTAATAGTCTGGCACAGCGTGACTGACGCTGGCCCTCTCAGCAGTGATTGAGTGTATTGATCCTGATCCGCTGCCGCCGGCGTGCTCCCTGGACACCAGGCGGGAGGAGACCAACAATCAGATCCTTCACTGAGGGAAAAAGCCCTCCTCATCTGCCTTAATCATCCGATCGATGATTAGCGCGCCAGCCCACTCATGTCTTTCTCTTGCTGACAAAGACATCTCCTCAGTCTGTGTGTGCACGTGTGTGTGTCTGTGTTTAAATCCTTACCTTCTTCTGTTTATTTCTTCCTCAGCTTTGGTGAGCACGTGGAAACATAAGTGAAGCGAAACAGAAATATTCTACAGCGAGAAGGGCTTCTGCTGAGCAATCGTTTTGTTTGAGTGAAAGTGAGGAAGATGGAGAGTAGCTGATTACAAGGAGAAGAGGACAGGGGAACAGAGAAACAGATGTAGGATAGACAAAGAAAGGTGGGGGGATGTAATGGAATTTCATAATGGAAACTGGTGAATTACCAGATGCGTTGTGGGACTGGGATGCTTTAAACATTCCTCCATCTTCCACCCCGACCCCCTATTTGTTGGCAGTGGGGCACTTCTGCCTTGTTCTTCTGCCCACTATTGGTAGGGCCACAAACTGCTCCCATCACCTGGCATTGGTCCAGCTCTCACTTGTCAAGCTTTTAATCTGATTGTTAACCCAGTCCTAAGCGGCAGCACTGGAGGTTCTGTTTGCTCATGAAAGATATTGTGATTGATTGAGCGAAGTCCACAGCTACAGTATTTCAGGGTTGTTGTTGTCCAACCATTTAAATGTGCGGATTATCAAAACTGGTTCACGTGCTCTGCTTCTCAGGCAGAACCTTTATCTCTTTTGTTTTTTTCTCTCCTACTTTCTTAAATTAAGTTGTTCTCATCCCAAGGTCGCCCCTGTGCTTGTATGGCCTTGTGCAGCACAATGGAAGCATTATTTTTCCAGAGAGCACAATTTTCTGACCATTTCACCACTCTCCTGACAACATGTCATTCATTGTAGTTACAATACCTCACACTCAACATATTCTGAGAATTGTCTACTTTATGCTTTTCAACAAATGGAACAAGGCCTTGTCATGCATGAAGCGTCCGCTGAAAGCTTGTAACAACTGCTCCAGTCTGTATAGGGGTGGAAAAAGTAGCTGAGGGTAAGGGTACTATTTGTCCTGAGAGCCAAGGACAGAAACAGCAAGAGAAGGCAGAAAGAAAGAGAAGGAATACTGAAGTGGAGGCTCTTTCTGTAAGCACATCCCCTTAACACACTCGAGCAGCCTACTCATCAAATTTTGTGACATTTCAGTGAAACTTTTCAAGGCTGCTGCTTTCTGCTGCCCACCAGTGACAAATGCTCACTGCAATATCTGAGAAAAAATCCTGAGAAAGTTATCTGAGTGAGCTCATGAGCTCTGTCTTCTTGCTGTCGAGGATAAACGTACACCTATATAATGCATAGTATCCACTAATGAGCCCTTCTGTTGCACGTAGAGTACAACAGAGTCTAGCACATGATTACCACAGCCCTTCACCGTGCACGAGGAAAATGCCAGCCAACGGCTTCTAAGTGCTCATTTCAATTACCTTCTATTAGGAATTCCAGCATTTACTGCCCCTCACCAAGAACCCACTTCTGCTGCCCACCCACTAACCTACACGCACTCAATCTAGCACCCCAATGGGCCAAGAGCCCATAAAGCATACCAGACGGCAAAACAATGCATGATGTAAGTTTGGAGAGCCACTTCATCGAGAGAATCAGGCTGCAACTGTCTCTGGAGATGTAAAGCGGAAGAGGGGGAAGAAGCAGGAAACAGAATGACTGTTTTTAGAAGATCCACTTCTTCTTGATGAAGCAAAATCATTCCCCCCCTCCTTGGTGAAAATTGCTCTTGTGAATACAGAGGATAACTAACACTAAAAATGGGTAGTTAGTGTTCAAGTGGAGTTCTCCAACTTGCAAACTGCCTATCAAATATGTGTGGAGGGCTTTTCCTTGAAACCAAATGCTGGAGTGCTCCCTCAAAGTAAGCAAAACAAAAATGAGAAGCAAGATTAGACAAAAGGAGGATTTGTAAAGTATAGGGAATTAATCCAGTGCTTTCAGGAAGCATAAACAACTGATGATGATTTTGCTTTATGATGCTTGTTGGCTATGGCCCAAACAAAAACAAGAGAGTGGGAAAACAGCACACAACATCAGTCTTCACTAATGCTTGACTGACAGTCTGTTTGGTGTGACATGAGACAACCGCCCTGTTGTTTCAATTCTCAATTCTGCAGGAGATGATGGAGGGTGTTGATTGTTGTGTCATTCCCATGACAAAAAGGAGGCAGGGGAACCAATTAGTTGCAATAGCTTTCAACATTCCCCTCCAACCAGGATAAGACACAGAGGTTTGCACTAAGGCTCACTTGACTCTGCCACTGGCTTAATTATAAAGAAGGGATGTTTTCCCAAGGCCGGAACATGCACACATATTACTAATTCATTCTCCTTGCATGAATATATTGAATTTTGTATGCAGTGTGGTTTGGATGCATAAATAGTGGCATTTTTTGTACTGATGACCAGGCATTTTGTGCATATAGCATTCAGACGTGGAAAAAGAGATTGCCTGTGGGCATCAGTGATCACTTCTCAGGTAAAAAAAATAGTTGGTGATGATAGACCAAGTCTTCACTTTTCAGCACTTTTTTTGTTCATAACTCCCTCAAGGGTCATGGAAGCAGTCTTTTCTAAAATAATCTGTGTACCAGAAATGTCATCAGTTTGTTGTACGGTCACTGGCAAGTCTATGAATTCTATTGATCTATTGCAAATGGATCCAAAGATATCAAAATTCATCTTGCCAAACCTGTTACTTTTTACAGGCCTGCACAGTATGTGTTTTAACATGGTAATAGCACATACCGTGATACACCATTAAATAGGTAGTTTTATTTAATGCTTGCATCATCCAAATAAATACAGAATAATGATGCAAAAAAGTAAAACAGTACTGGCAAATATACCTCTAGCAACAACAAAAGAAATTTTGCTAATCTAAGATTTCCAAAAAAATCTGAATAAATCTACATCAAAATCTTTTGCTATATGTTTATTTGCATTTAGAAATATAAACTTGATGAAAAGGTTAATATTTGAGATATTGTCATCAAGCACAGAATTTAATTATGCATCCATAAGATATAAATAAGCTAAACTCATCAATAAAAATGTAGGATACCTGAGAGCAAAGAGTAGCAAAACTGATAATCATCAAATTTACAATCTTTGCAATATATTCTAATACTAATACTAATTCACAGGGACAGACTCATCCTTTATCTTTATCGAGCAGGGGGAAACTCCTCTACTTTTTTTTTTATCAGAAGGGCACCATGAAAATGCTCCATCCCTTTTGTGCTGCAAGTATCACTCACACAGATAGCATTGGATTAAAACAAACTACATGCCAGTTTGACTTGGTTCAAACTTGATTTTTTATTTTTTATTTTTTTTAAACTGAGATCAATTTTACGATGCTCCATTAGCCCCTTTTAACATCCAAGACAGCAAACAGTATTTTAGCTGGAGCCTCAGCATGCTAAGACTAAATAAATATTGGGTGCCAGCTGTAGCAATGGCTGAAATTTATCTCTGTGTGTTTATTGAATATTGGATATTAATACTGATGCAATGGCAGGGTTGCCATGTATTCAATGATTCTTTGATCCTATGTGTGCGATACCTGAAAGTATAGGTAGGTTTCACGCTCAGCTTCCTGGAATTAAAATATAATGTCAGCCAAGAAATGTAAAGTGCAGCTTCATTAGCTTTTACTTAACAGCATTGAAGTTTTTCACAGTGAATTTTTTTTTATTCTAACAAATCATCTGCAGGGGTTGTTGCTGACTTGTTGGACTTCACTGTGTGAATGGTTCATCACATATGGCAGCTGCAAGCTTTCAGGCCAACTTGCTGAATTTGATGGAAAGTGAAAAGGCCTTCGGGCAGCATGTGTTGGCCCTCCCTATCTAACGCTTTCTTTCCTTTTTTCTGCCTTTGTTTCTTCTTCTCCAACTTGCTCCCCGCGCCTATTGATTATCAGAACTTCCTCTCGACAACTTCCTCTCTAATATCTCCTTTCCTCAGCGTGTCTTCACTCCTCTGACTGTTGGAGGTTCTCCAGCACTCTCCAAACAGGTCTGATCCTTAACAAAGGTGAGGGGCTGGAGCTCGTTGTGTTCCAGCACAGCAGAGGTGAACAGAGAGAGGTCTGTGTTCCTGGCACTCGATTCCTTCAGCATGCTGTCACGTCTCTTCAACTCTCCCCTTCTCTGATGTTACCTGACAGGTTAGGGTGTGTGTGTGTGTGTGTGTGTGTGTGTGTGTGTGTGTGTGTGTGTGTGTGTGT
>NW_024582729.1:50704-61868 GCF_018398535.1 Haplochromis burtoni
GTGTGTGTGTGTGTGTGTGTGTGTGTGTGTGTGTGTGTGTGTGTGTGTGTGTGTGTGTGTGTGTGTCTTACATGCGTTCTGCAGTGAGGGGTAAGGTAGAGGGGGAGGGAGGAGGACAAACAACAGGATATGGATAGGGTCGGATTGGAGGGGGGCATGAGGGAAAGGATGCTAGGAAGAAATAAAGGTGGGAGGTAATCAAAAGCCGGGTGTATATGTGCGTTGTGGATCTATGTATAAGTGTGTTGGCATCTGTGTCTGTCTATCGATTTGTGTATTTGTGTGAGTGTGTGTGCCATGTACAGGGAGGGTGTGCGATGGCAATGCCTTCAGGCTCCTCCAGGCGTAAGAATCAGTGAGCAGGTGGAGCGCACCGGCAGCGCTGTCTTCTGACGAGTCCCTGCCGTCTCCTGTTTTGTCAGGACCCCTGGAGCAAAGACTGGAGAGCGTGCGTGCATGTGTGTGTGCGCGTATGTGTGTGTTGCGAGCGGCTGGGATGCACTGTGATCATTACAATTCACAATGGCTTTGACAGCGGGGCTCTGGAGCAGTGGACACAGCATATGCCCAGGGAGATAACTGGTTGGCTGACTGCTTATCTTACAGGCTGGCCGCTGTGCTGACTGCGTCCACTTCACTAATGAATCCAAATCTTTTAATTCAACCAGACTTCACTTTGTATACAAGACCTGCTCGGTGAAGCTGATATGTCTGTATTGCATCAGGCAAGGCCATGAGTCTGAATTATTTGTTTGCTCTCAAAGTTGTGATTAATTTTGCAGAAGTCTCGCCTCTATTCAAGTGGATTCAAAACAGCGGACAGAGAGCATGTTTTTGTTTTTGGAATGGGGATATTTGGAACTGCTGCTATAAAATGAAGCCTGTCTATAGTAATATTGCTGGAGAATTGTCATTTGCATGCAAACTCCTTCAACAGAGGAAGAGTTGTGTGTGTGTTTATGTGTGACTACCCCAAGTGTGTAAGTGGCTCAGGTGGTAAAGAAAGGACGTCCTAATAATAGCCCCCTGTCTCCACACTGGTCCACAGGCTGTAGCCGTATCGATTCTGCCTCTCCATCTTCAGTGTTGCCCGGCATCGTTATAGAGCCGATACGAAGGGTTTGGTTGGGAATCCTGTGCAGCACAGAGCAGCTATTTCTCCGACCCGAGCTGGATAAAGCCGAACGCCCTGGGGGGAGACAGCAGTGGTTTTTAATTGTTTGTAGTGTTAGTTGGCCATGCTGGAGGCGAGCTCTCCAGGGATGGGCCTCCAGTCCAGGTCCTGACCTCACCGCTTACATACAAACATCAACAACAGCACCAACGTGCTAATGCACATATTCCCACACACATGTGCTGTAGAAATAGTGCCTCAAAACACATAAATACTTGTATTTAATTAAAATCAGAATTAAGATTTATACTAAAGCCTGAAAAGTCTAACAAAAAATCTTTGCTCTGATTTCATCCCCATGATATCCATTACATAGGGCTGGAGGTTTTTTTCTTCACATTTCATAGGAACACCAAAGACATATACAACTCTACATTAACTATATGCAAACTATGGGGATTTCTAAATTGTGGTAACACATACGATACATAATAAATGTGTTGTGAATTTTACTTAAGTGCCTTTTATTCGTGTGCAAGACTAATTCATTCCTAACAGTGAGAACCCAAATGGACTTCTTATGCAGAAAATCTAAAATCTTATCTGTACTTGAGCTTTTTTCCCATCATCTGCAGAAGTGGATGTTTTATCCTTTGATCTGCAGTACATTAAAGTAATACTGTGGGTTTGAAAAAACCATTAGATGGCCTTTTGCAGGGCAGCAGGTCTCTTTTAAAAGCACAATGAACCTCTACACAGATCAGGTTAGAAACTTAGTTAAAGCCACAATAACACATAGTCTCAAATTAGTCTTAAATGGTGTTAGCCCTCAAATAAGACTATTGACTCTTGACCTGTGCTGTTGTGGTTCAATTACACCTACAGCTTTTTCCTGTTTTCAGCTGTTCAGAGCGAGATGGCGAGTTCTCAGAATCACTCGAGAGTTAAAATATTCACATGCTGTGTGTTTTGCCTTCATGCCTGCCTATCTCGCAGTCCGTCTGTCTGTCATCGTGGCAGGTCTTGTTGAATAGAGAGTGGGTCATCTCCCTGACAGAGCTCAACTGGTAGTTATGGCAGCCTCGCCACGGCTGGCTGGCTCCACACAGCCACCAGGAGACAGGGGATCATCAAGTCTGTCCTCCTGCTCCACCACACACATATACGACTGCGTTGCACACAATCAAGTCCTCAATGTCTTAAAAGCAAAACATGCACCTACTATAATAAAGTTGTGAAATCATTACGACATATGCCTGCATGGATTTTACAATTATCACAGGTATGTACTATTAAAACATGTATTTAACTGGAGTTGAATTAAAGCACGAAAGTAAAGTGTTGATGTAAGCAGCAAATTATCAGAGGCTCAGGTATTTTTGTTTTTACTACACCTAAACTTGCATTTTTCAAATGGCGAGCAGGGGGCAACTCCTCTACTTACAAGAAGTAGATTTAGGCTCTGGCTGCCCTACCATACAAGCATGCAGTGTCCTCAGTCAGATGTAAAAATGGTTATGGACAACATACATCAGACGTCTTCACAAACTAGCTGTTGACATCCTATCAGAATACAGTCATTAGAATAGACGAACAACTAGCTAGCAACTGAGCAAGGTTAAAACTTTATGTTATCATGACAACAAAAAGTTCTAGCAAAGAGCTAATTTTTTTCTCCTTGTGACAGCTTTTAAAAGAAGACCGAGCTCTTAATAACATTAAGATTAGTGAAAAACCCTAACCCTCGTCCTAGCCTAAACCTGCCTAGGTGAGCTACTACTTTGAACACATTTTAGACTTCATCAGTATAATTAGTATGATAAATGTTTCGTAATGACAAAAACTTTAATCATTACCTTTTAATAGCCATTGTAGATACTCGTATCTATCTGTGTACCAAAATTCATGACATTCTCCTTGACAGCACATCTCCACCACTGGAAAAGCAGCACAATCCGACACCTGGAAGGTTAGAAAATTGTTCTTCTTTTTATAGTTTTTGACTAACATTGTATAGTGTTAAATAAATACTTATATTTCCTAACATAAAAAGTGAAGAGTATTCAACTTTGATATATTTTCGCTGCTTAGGAAAAGCAAAGAGAAAAAAGAAAATAAAAAAGACATAACCCCACCAGTGAATGTCCCAGTTGTTCCACAAAGCCAACAGTGTTTTAATCTTCTTCGCCACTTAATGTCCCATTTAAATGTTCTGCAGCCTTCAAATATGAATCATGAATATCTGCGCCCGGGGGTTGGCCAGCACAGTCTATTAGAATACATCACTACCCTACCAGGGGACCACTTTGTGCATCCCTCTAAAATGTATCATATCTCCACTGTAGAGAGGGAGACATGACTTCATGTGTCTTGTGATGTAAGGATTATTACAATTCATGAAATTCAAACACTTATGGCAGTGCCATTAATTTGAACCATAAGCCATTGGGGAGAGATTTACTGCAGAGTTAAGGGCGATCACACCATTAAAGGACTTGGGAGGAAGATGGAGAGAGACTGCGAGAGATAGCTGGATAGAGCTGGAACTTAGCAATAGCAGCAGCTGTTTGAATTTCATGTATAAGTGCAGCAATTAATATTTCCATTTCATGCTCTAAGGTCAACTTTGCAAACATTTCCGTCAGAATTAGAGGGGGAATCGTTGAGTTCTGAAGGTTCACTAGTTAAACCATAACCCCTGCCTTCTGCTTTGGCTCTATCTCAGACTACATGCAAAAGTGCTGAATTTTGCATGAGCGCCTGAGCGTATAGCAACTGAAACTCTATTGCGTTGTTTACTGATAGTTCCTTGAGGCATCTCACTCCACGCAGCCCATTCTGATAAGACAACGCACACAGCTGTCTCTGGTCGGTGCTGTGTGAAGGTCTTGTTATACAGCAGAACAACAGGCAGAGGTCAGGACATGCAGACATGCAGCTTAGCTTCAAATTGACCAATAACAAAGTGCCCCCCTCGTGTTTATTTGTGAGCTAGAGCTGGTATAAATTCAAGTGACTTCACATTCTGAAACAGAATGGTCGGTCTTTCACACGGTAAGCACAACAAAATGCATTTTTTCTATTGCCAAAATTGAGATTTTTACTGCTGTTTAACATGATACGTTAAAAGTGTTATAGGAAAGATTACCTGATTTTCACCACTGACAGTTATGGCATTATAATTTATAATTAGGAGAATGTTAGCAAAGGAACAGGAAGCTGTGAACAACAGCTAGCCTGGCACCTGCAAGTTTTACTAATATGTTATGTATGATGTGGGAAGTTTTAAGCAGACAAGAAAAAAAAGGGTATAATTTGATTTTTTTTTTGGAAAAACTGAAATTTGCAGAAATTTGAGAGAAACACCTTCAAGTAAACCTTCCATAGCTTACTAGGCACAATACTATATAATACTCGGCCAGCAGCTCCTACAAAATAAAATGAATAGAAGCATGTCTAAGCTGAATACTGCATTTAAATCTAAGATAATAAGTATCTAATCAGTGACTCAGGGAAAATTTAAAACAAAAAGTTAAACAAGCTCAGTAAA
This sequence comes from Haplochromis burtoni, assembly GCF_018398535.1. Lineage (NCBI taxonomy): Eukaryota > Metazoa > Chordata > Actinopteri > Cichliformes > Cichlidae > Haplochromis > Haplochromis burtoni. The sequence goes on from NW_024582729.1 coordinate 55,369, forward strand.
AACTTAGAGCCAGAGGAAAGAGTGAATAAAAAGCAAAAAAATTAACAAGATTGTGAGAGCAGCTAGTTAGAAAGTTCAATTCAATTCAATTTTATTTATATAGCGCCAAATCACAACAGTCGCCTCAAGGTGCTTTATATTGTAAGGTACACCCTACAATAATACATAGAGAGAGAAAAAACAATCATTCAGACTCTACACAGTCTGGCTGAAGCTGGCTGTGTGGAGTGAGCAGGAGGACCCAAGTGCAGGCATGAAAAACGAAACTTTGATTTAACTAAGGACAAGCCATTTATTTAAGGCTGGGTTAACAGTACAAAAATAAAAGGGCAAAGGTGAAACTAAACAATAACCTAGACTGGGTGAACTAAGATTCTAACATGAAAAAACCCTGAACGTGAGCCTGAACCTGAACAGGAAGCTCTGACGTGGATACATAAAAAACCTAGAAACATGACGTGAACATAGCAGATGACCGGACAAGAAATAAATGAAAAAAATATGAGAAAAGTCAAAACACTGGGTCAAACAACCCAGGACCGTGACAGAAAGTAATTATTCTTCAGCTACTCACTTAACAGTGTTTGTAGCTTGTGTCTGGCTCAGCACACACACCACTTTAAAATGGCCAATGGGAAAATAGTGGTTTTCTGATGGCCAGTTTCAATTTAAGAAAATGGTTATGAAGTGGGGTTATGGGCAATGGAAGAACCTAGAATCAATTTTGACATCAATCTGACCCGCTTTATTTAATATTTTAATTGATAAATATATGTGAGGGTAACTTTTACTGAGGTTCTATCTTCTATGGAAAAAAGTAAATGCAACAGCAGGTTATGATTTACCATAATGGTAAATGGTGTTGGCTTACAAACTTTTTACTTTTAGTCAGATACATAGAAAAAGGTTTCAAAGCAACACACATTGATTTTCTCTAGCCCTTATTTCACCTCACCATAGAGACATGTGTTTGTATGGTGGACTTTCAGAATGAATCCAGCTGACTGTAGTCTTCTCCAAGTGGCTCAAGCTCTGTGTTTGCTATCATTTGTCACATGGCTACAGTGTTATGGGTTCAAACAGAAATTTGCAATGGCTCAGTGCACTCCAACAGCACAGTTTTCCATCTCCGCTCTACCCTGGCCCAGTTTCATTATCCACAAGGTATTCAAGGAGTAATGGCTTCTAGGGCCACAAACCTATTGGCCATTTCAAGTTCTTTGCCCAGACCTTTGTTGTTATTGTTCAAGAACTGTGTGCAAGTGTTTGAAGAGACGGAATCGCACGGCCAACTGCAGCCGTACATCTGATTGTGGTAATAAAAGACGTGATCTCTGAGCAGCTCCTTTGAGGATTTAAATACACATTGTAATCTTTTGCTTTAATGCCAATTTGACAGCAGAAAAGTTAGGGAAAAAAGCCACAGAGAATTTATTTTAAATGTGGCCTTGGTTCTTGCATGCTCCAATCATGCAAGAAATTCTCCACATTCACTGACAATCACACAGCTACAGTATATGAAGTAGGAAACTGTATATAAACTTGTTGTCTTTTCCCAGGCATAAAATGATTTTCTGCACCAGTGGCAACAATTAAGGAAATTAATGGCGCTGTATCATGTCAACAAGTAAAAATAGCTTTGTTTATGTGCTTAAGATTTAGCTTTCTGCTGTGTCTACATTTAAACATTGTCTGAAAACCGGGCCGTCTTTCCTCTGAGGAGTAGCTGTAGTGTAACTTCAGCTCCATTGAACATCACTCTTCACTGGGTTTGAGGTATCTGATTGAGTCCATCCATGTGGAGCGCTATTGAATCAAAAGAGTAAACCTCAAGGATATGGCCCACCACACACACGCACGCACGCACGCACGCACGCACGCACTGTGAGCTAGGATAAATCCTCACACTTACAAATGACAGCACACACACAAAACCTCTGAATTTTAAGCAGGTGCACACACTTACAGTTATCCTAGAAATGTTTGGGCAGTTACACAAGTTTTTGTTACTCAGCTGTGGACTGAAACATGTTCAACTCAAAGTGCTATGTTAAATATAGACTTTTCAGCTGTAATTGGAGGTGTTAAACTCTTGAGGAAGCTACTTTTACACACAGTCCACTGTTTTCAGGGGCTCTGCTGAAATTAGAAATGCTTTTCAGAAGACCTGCTTTAAAAATTAAGCAGGTAAAAGATCTGTAGTTTATTCCAAGTCTGACATTTGAATGGGAAAGCTGTGGTTCTTAATCCAGATCATACATTCAAAGGAGTTCTCAAAACAAGTGAAACAGGCCATGCCTCAGAGCGAGAGAACATTAGGAGTGTCCATATAAGCCATTCTGGTACATTCTGAGAGGAAATAATGAGGCCTGGAGGTCCGTGGTTGATACTGTAGCAATGGTGGATGTTCACAGCTGCAGAAAACTCTCCACCAGAGCGACAAACACGTTTCAGGAGGAAGGCTTGTCATTATCCAAGTCTAAAAAAGAGATAAGATTCGATAAGAGAAAATACAGAGATCACGCCACAAAGCCTCAGACTTTACCAAAACACATCTAAAGCAGCCAGAAGGGTTTTCTTAGGATAGATGACACTGTGATCAACTTGTGACAAATAAGGAAGGGAAACAAATCTGGGCAAGGCTTAGAGCAGATCATGATCTGAAGCATATTGCATTATGTCGCAACTGAAAATAAGTGTACCATACAGAAGTGGCCAAATCAGGAATTTTCACTTACAAAACTGAAGCCAGAAAGGTTAGAAACAGGCCACAACCAAAGCCAGCTGAAGTAAAGGCCTGGTAAAGCATTACAGAATAGGACACCCATTCTTTGACAATGCTCAAGGGCTCCAGACTTTAGCCAGTTATTGCCCAGAAGGGGTTTTCTACAAAGAGGTACAAATCAGTATATTATTTATCCTAAACATATTTACATTTGTGCCATATCGTATTGTGCACAATAATGCCAGTATGACACTGTAACAGTGATGTTACAATGAGACAAGCCCAGAAATGCCTGAGAATGAGATCGGAGTGCAAGCAGTTGATGAACCATCACAATGGTTTACAAAATACGCAAGAAATCCATTTTTGTCATGGTCCTGAGTCTGACGACTCAGTGTTTTGTGTTTCTTTATAATATTCAGTGTTCTTGTTTATTCTGAGATGTCTTTGGGTTCGGTTTGCCATTCGTTAGGGTTTTGTTTTGTGCCTGCCTGCTCCCACTTCTCTGTGTTCCCTCTGTCTGTCTATGGTGTCACTGTGTCTGCTTGTGAGTCTGTCTGTTCAGTTCAGTGTCTTGTCTGGTTCTCTGTGTCTGTTAGTTTCCTGTTTTATTCTGAAGGTCCTTGTCTTATGTGAGTATGTTCAGTTTACGTTTCCCCTGCACACCTGTGATTTCACTCAGGTGTGCTTCCCTCCTGTCTCCCATCCTCTGTTGTCTCTCCGTGTCTCCCTACTTCTCTGGGTTTGGTTTTAGGTTTGTTTTTGTTAGTTGTTCCAGTTTAAGTTTATTCTCGCCTCGCCGTTTCTGTTTTTCATCTTCCTCACTAAATAAAGTTCACTCTCATCACAAGCTGCATCTTGGGTCCTATCTACCACTCCATGCGTCTGCCACGCCAGACGTGACAATTCTGACTTAAGGCAGAAATATTAGACTTGTTTTGAGGCAAAAACACATTGTCAAGTACAACCAAACTGTGAAGGGCCATGAAGCCGAGAAGCTGGCAGTTGCTGAAGTGCAACCCAGAAGTAAAGGACTCGACCTAGGATGACTTGAACATTCATTGGTTGCATGCCATATGACACGAAGCTGCTTTTACTTAAAATTTCCAGGAAAAACAGTACCTAAGCTACTTTTGTGTTTACATTTGATTTATGTTGTGTCATATTGCTGCATCGCTACTGTTGCACGATAATTCAATTTAATTCAATTTTATTTATATAGCGCCAAATCACAACAACAGTCGCCTCAAGGCGCTTTATATTGTAAGTAGACCCTACAATAATAGATACAGAGAAAAACCCAACAATCATATGACCCCCTATGAGCAAGCACTTTGGCGACAGTGGGAAGGAAAAACTCCCTTTTAACAGGAAGAAACCTCCGGCAGAACCAGGCTCAGGGAGGGGCGGGGCCATCTGCCGACCGGTTGGGGAGAGAGAAGGAAGACAGGATAAAAGACATGCTGTGGAAGAGCTATACTATATAGTTGCTACTGCTGCTTGCAACTTGTGGCCCTAAATTCACTCTTTGAACTTGGTAGTCTCTCATCACTAATAGCAGCTTGCTGAATGATAAAATGCAGTCTAGTATTTTTTTTCTGTATCGTCAGATATAATTTTTAGACTACGTTGCATACCCCAAATTAATGCAGTGTTTTTATTCAGCCCCTTGAATTAAAACTGAGAGTCTGCACTCCAGCTGCATCACGCCAAATAGGGTGGTGGTACGGAGGTAAACCTGTGAAAACTGCGTCAATGTCCAAGAACGTGTAAGAACTGTAAATGTATATGTTTTAAAAACTTCAATTTACGGTCTGGGCATTTGAAATCTTTCAATTCTTAATCTGCTCAGAGTAAAAAAGAATTTTAATTTCAACAACTGATTGACGCAGAGGAGCCTGTGATTTATCATTTAATCCCAGCATGTGTCATCGGTTCTTCCCACAACACTGAAGAGATTTTTTATCATAATTATATTGTTCCTGATTGTCACATGTTGATTTGCATTAGTGGTAAAAAAAAAATTAATTAATTAATTAAAAAAAGCAAATTCCTGCTCTGAGGGAGATTGGTCTGATTTCAAAGAGGCAACAGAGAGAGATAGAGACAGACCGGTCAGCAACAATAACCCTGCACTCACCACTGCAGGAGCCAATGCTGCACTACTCGGCTACACCTCTCAAGTGGTTAATTAAATGAGTCCACGCACAGAGCTAGCACACTACGCTTGGTTTACCATAAACAATGTGATTAAAGCGGCCATGGGGCAGCCAGAATGTAGAGTTGGGAAGAGAAAAAGAACTCCAATCACCATGGAGATGTGTGAGAAAAAAGGTATGAATGCAGATAGGGATGTCATTATTACTTTTTTATTCATTATTTTCATAATGACTGTCATTATGCACAGGCTCTGATTGAATTCCATTTTGTTAGTCAGGTTTGTGGCGAGCAGAATAATTATCACTTAAGTGATATTAAGATTCATGTTGAACATTTTCATGGTCAGAGCCTGTGCATGTGCAAAAGGACTTGCTTGTCTTTGATTATAAAAGAAAAGCAGAAAGAAGTGGAAATGAGTTGTGACTGATTAGAACAGAGACTGTAACATTGCAGATCGTTTTAAATGCCAAATGGGAATATTACACACACATTTAAATGCACTGTTTTATTGTTTTTACTTTGATTACTTCATGAACAGCATAACCTCTTTTGTTCGAAATGGTAAAATTCAAAAGCACTCATCCAGTCAGTATATAAAAGTGATGCTTACATCATTAGAGGTGTAACCATCAGTGGACTAATTCATTTACAGCATGTGAAATAAAGTGTATTCATTGATTAAATCTGTGCAGCCATAAAAATGGAGGATAACACGGTCATTTGGTTGCAAAGAGACTTTGCTTTGTGAATCTGTCAGAAGAATCCAACAGTTCTTTATGACGCATAAGAAGAGTTCTTACCGATGTCAGCACATGGTGACACTGTATTTCATTCGATTGTGAAGTCGACAGAGGCCTCGGTGCTCTGTAACTGAACTAATGCATCCGTGAGACGTGGCTGCTTTAAGCACCCGTATTTTATCTCTTTACGCACAATCTTTGGATGATTCTTTTCTTATTGTCAACAAATGTATGGCCTAGTTTTCTTTGTTCATTGTAGCCTACTCAAGCAGGAGGAGGAGGAGCATTTTGTACGGTGGAAAAGTCTCGAGTTTCCCCTCATTTCTTCATGTTTTGGCAGGAAAATACGTGAAAGCTTAAAATGAATCTAATATATGAGGCAAAAACAGAGTTAGCACCATTCTGATGAGCTCGAAAGTCAATATTTGGTGTTATCACGTCTATTCTTGAACACAGCCTGAACTGGGAAACCACTGTACTTTTCTGTGCACTTTTACTTTTGACAAGATCTCAGCCCCAAACCAGAGCGTCCTCATGAATTCAGATTCATCACTGAGACCTGTCGCCACTAATTTTCATTCTGCTTCTTATGTAATTCAGCATACCTCAGCCTTTTCTCCCTGTTTGCCTTCCTTAAGAATTACCATTAAAGAGTGACTACATGGAAGCAAAATACAGAGAAAAGGGGGAAACTTTTGCACAGTACTGTATGTAGGCAACAGTATATTTCATGGTACAGTAGAATGTAATGCCGTATATATTCTTACATCAGGATGCACTCCATATAAACTAAATACCTCTTCTCCTATAGGAGTTTTAACACTGACAGTTTGGCATCAAGTGTGTGTGTATATATACATATATATATATATATA
>NW_024582729.1:78819-79996 GCF_018398535.1 Haplochromis burtoni
CACAAGAATTTCACTCGCATGTGCTGTGCCAGTGTGCCTGCACATGTGATGTGACAATAAAAGTGATTTGATTTGATTTGATTTGATATTCCAGTGAAATCTTAAACATCATATCAACATTTTTTTATATAAAATATTTAATATCTTTTCAAAAAAAATTTACTATAAATTTGATATAGTTAAAGGATCACCTTATGTAACCCTGTGCTATCAGATCATGACTTTTTTGTATCGCTCTCCAAACCCTTAGCAATCAGGAGATCACAAATATTTTTTACATTTTCCAAAAAAGTCCCTTTTGTTTGTCTCTAAAACAAAAAGATTAGATTAGTGTGTGGCGCTAGGGTTGGGGTCACCACTGATGAGGACTTTGACCAGGTTGATGCTTAATGACTGCAAAATATTGGAGCTGAATTCTTACAAACATAATTTTTATTAAATGATGCTATAAAAAATAAGAAAGAAATGTGGTGGTTTGGGGGTTTGATCGTCTCCAAACATAAAATAAGGAATATTTGGGCACTGTGTGAAATAATATATTGCTAAAGATAAAACATTCCCTTACTTGCTTTGATTTTGTCAGCTTCATAATATATGCAAGATGAGTTTGTGGCTGTTTTGGCCTTTAAAAAAAGGACACATGAATTCCCAGCTGAATTCTTATTGAGTTCTTCGATGTACTTTCACATCGAAGAACTCTCTGTCTCCGTGTTGTCTTTTCTCTGCTCTGTCTCTCTCTGCCTCACACAGCAGCAGCAGCAGCAGCAGCAGGCAGGCCTGCAGCTTACCAATGCGTTCAGTGAGGGGGGATTTGGCCAGGCTCTAATCAATCACTGACAGATTACCTCCAAAGCCACTTCCACAGCCATTAAAGCAGGACAAATGCAGAATTGCAACTGAACAAGTTGGAGTTTTTAAGCCAACACCAGGACTTCCTGGTTATTTGTCAAAGTCAGTGCTGCTGAGCCGCATGAGTGGTCGTGCGAGCGTGTCTGTGTGTGTGTCTATGTGTGTGTGCACAGGGCTCAGAGGCAAAGCAGGCCAGCCGTTCACACTGTGTGTCAGGGAGAATGAGGGAGAGAGCAATAGACAGTAACAGAGTGACTGAGTTATTGTTAGTGTGTATTTTTATGCTCTCAGGTGTGTGTGTGTGTGTGTGTGTGTGTGTGTGTGTGTG
>NW_024582729.1:80016-99864 GCF_018398535.1 Haplochromis burtoni
GTGTGTGTGTGTGTGTGTGTGTGTGTGTGTGTGTGTGTGTGTGTGTGTGTGTGTGTGTGTGTGTGTGTGTGTGTGTGTGCAGGTGGCTGCGTCACTCTTGGGCCACTGTAGCTTACAGTAAATCACATTCCCCTTATTGCCAAATTTAGCAGCTTATGTTCAATAGGCTCTGCTCAAATCTACACCGCGTCCTATCAGGCCGTTAGTCTGGGTTATAAAAGAGGAATGGCCACACTCTAGCCTCAAAGCACAGACAACTCATCCCTTTTTCTATTTCCCTATATTATTATTCTTTATCTGAGAGACTGGAAACACTGTCTGGGCTTTTATAATCTTTCCGTTTTCTCCCCTTGGATTTCCTGCCTTTGAGATTCCCCTACAATTGTACCCCATTCACATGGGCTTTGTTTACATCAGGGTATATTTGATAGAAGACACTAAGAAATTGGATATCATCATTTTCATTTTCAGCCTGTATTACCAAGGGAATATGGCCTATTCATAATGTAAAGAAAAAACATTTTATTCTATAAGCCTTCCTCTTTATCCAAATAGATTCTGACATTTTTACTTCGTGGCAGACAAGGCAGGTTAAGTGCTGATAATTATTTGGAGAAGATGAAGAAAAATATGATATGCAGGGAGGTGACATCAAAGCAACGGGTTTTGTTGCATGTTCTGCCTCTTATAAGTGGGAATATGATACATTTGCAGCCGAAGCTTGATTATTGTGACGTTCGGGGATTCCTTTGATTAGGTGCTTTGTTTTTGCCTCGCATTAAAGAACAGGACCTCGTGTTTCATTTAGCACGGTAATTTCATAAATAACACGAGAGATTTATTTGGGTTTTATTTATTTAATTAATTAATTTGGGGCTGGTGGAGGGAGGGGGAAAATTCACCAAAAAAGTGTAGCGTTGAAATGATGAGGGCCGACACTGAAGTCTGCAGGCGCTGGGGTTGAAATTTAGCTGGTCATGTGACTCTAACCCCCCCTTCTTATGACCCTGGAGATGGAGAGAGAAAGACAGAGAAGAGGAACACAGGAAACAGGATTGCATTGGAAGGTGTGTATGCGCATTGTGTTTTGTGCACTGTGTGGGTGTTCATATTTGTGTGTGTGCGACTGTGTTTCTCCACCCCCCTCCTATTCAATTAAGAGCTTAAGCTCATTAGTGGCAGACTTACATCATTACCTCTCCAATGGCTAATGAGTTAAAATCTATTTAGATTTATGTTGCTGTTAAATCTTTCCCACACACACACTTTTACACGTCACAAAAGTAGCCTTACACAAGGTTTTCCATAGCAGTGAGCAGTGTGGGAGCCTTTTATAGCAACACTGAATATTCAAAACACTTGAATTATATCTTTTGCCTTCAGTATGGAAATCAGAGGGGGGGGGGGTATGCTCTGTAATGTAGTTACACACTGTAATGTAAGACAGAGACCTGTTTTCCCCCAGTTAAACATTACAAACCTGATGCATGGAAGCCTTCTTCCCTGTAACTAATAATTAGCGCTTCCTAACAAAAAGATCACTCCTCCGTGAAGCCATTACATAGTGATTAACTAAGGTTTCAATCAATTTTAATTAATCCTTGATTGCATTGCCGGCTTGACAATTTTAATGAAGTGGTGGAATTGTAAAATAATAATAATTATTGATAGCGAAAGTTGCAGCGCAGGCCCGAGCCATAAGAAGCAGGAAGGAAGGAAGGGAAGAAAGGAGGAAGGAAGGAAGCCACTGGTGGAGGTGTGCGTGACCTCAGCATGGATGCACATTTAACCCCGAGTTATTATTGTTTCAAGCACATTTTTTAATAACCTCACTTAAAACTTGGCTACATTAACGATGATTTTTTTCCTCTCCCCCTCGCGCGCTAACTACTTAGTGGGGTGATATTAGGAACAATGAAGTGACAGGTCTTCCATCTTTGATGTCTTGTTTAAACCTGGTCTCCCCGCTGACGCTTTGATAACGCGCTAACTGGGACATTTTCATTCTAATTAGGGCTTCAATTGCTAATTCCATACTGCCTGCTATAATTATCACTGGGAGATATTTGCGACTGCTGCGTGCGCTCGTGTTTTTTTCTCTCCATCTTCTTCTTCTCTGCTCGGTTTAAGAGGTGAACGCTAAAGTTTATCATCAGTGAGAACTTTTAAGCGATCGCAAGCACTGTGCTTAAATCAGTGTCCGTGTTAGAAAATCAGTTCGTCGGTGATGTGCAAAGATTAAAAGGCGTTTCTTTTGCGTCAGAAACGCTTAAAGTGTGTCTGTCTGTGTGTGACCTTTCATATCCTAATACAGCTGAGTGGAAGTGACTTGTTAAAAGGCGCCTCTTCTTCAGCGAAGGCGTCCTCACTCTTTCTGTGTTTGCCTCTTTCGGCTCATCTCCCATCACTACTTCCAAACTTAACATACAAATCAAGTGCCCACAACAACCTTATGGGTAACAATTGGATTTTTTTTCCACCCCCCACCACCACCACCTCCCTGCTTCGCCGCCGCCTCCTCCTTTTGACGCATGCGTGTTGGCGAGCGTACTGGTCAGTCTGAGAAGCAGCTGTTCAGCGCTGGTGAAATTCCAACATGGCAGTGGCTGTGGTCAGTGTCTACTGCGTTAACTTGGGATGGTTTCAGCTCACACGCATCCCGGCTTAACCTCGGCACCTCGCTCATCAGCAGGACCCCTCCCAGGGATCGATGCGACCATAACACTCCCCCCCCACACGCTTTCTCACACATACACACACGCACACACGTGAGAGGTCGACCTGTCACTGGAGAGCAGAGAGAGAGAGAGAAAAAAAAGGTAAGGAACGGGGATCCGCTGCATCTGCAATTAGAGCGAGCGGTCAGAGCAGACAGCGCGTCTGTGTGGAGGAGACGAGCTCGGAGCAGCCCGCCGCTCATCTCGGAATAGTGCATGTGCAGTTTGTGATCTGACAAGTTTCCCGATTTGCGAGCGATGCCCTCTGCGTAACGGGTTATTTATTCATCTGTCGGTGAAGCGCACCTGCGCCACGCCGCGCGTGGATCGCACAGGCACGGACACGTAGGCTGCACCGTTGGCTTCCTGTTTGTGTGTGTCGACTGTGCGGCACTCCGAACAGAAAAAAGCCACAACTTGGGTGCACACACACACTCACACACACACACGCGGAGGCTTTTTTCCTCTCCCCATTAGCTTCCATGAGGCGGGTACGGTTACAACAAGTTGCGCGTGCAGTCAGCGGATCCGGTGATATCGCGGCACGTGTTAATTAATGAATCTCACAAACTGGACATTTGTGGTCGTAAGGAGCGGATTTAACTCGGATGACAGATCCGCACCAGTTGATTTTTCTCCGATATCGTCCTCCTCTTCCTCCTCCTCCTCCTCCACTGCTGCCTGTCATCTCGGGCTCCACTTTCTAATGAGATGCATGTAGGTTAGATGGCTCTCCTATTGAGTTGCTTGCTCCAAAGACTCACAGGGCCCACCTCTCACACGGCTTGAAATCCGAGCAGTGTTGCACCCAGAAAGTGTCTCCTATTGTAAAGCTTTTTTTTTCTTTGAGAGGGAATCCTTCCTTCCGCCTTTTCTTCCACAAATTAATTCCAATGCTCTCTCCTCCTCTTCCTCTCTCTCTTCTTCTTTCTGTTCCAGCACGACATGATCAGCAGCAGCAGCGTCTATGGTAGGTTGATGTTTTTTTCTCCATCAACTTATGTACTTTTTCACTTAAATGTATGTGTGTGTGTGTGTGTGTGTGTGTGTGTGTGTGTGTGTGTATTTATGTATGTATGTAAAACTATTAAAATAACATTGGGCAGCTGGGGTTGGGGGTAGGGGGGAGCTGATGACCTCAGATTGTTTTCAGTGTTGACTCAAAAAGTGAATTCTTCATGTTTGAGATGGATGTCCAAATTGTAGCTGTGTTGTTTGGATTAATTTCCTTCTCTTAATTTTTTAAAAACTATTTTTTTTCTGTAACACAAACACAGCCTTGTGTAGCACACACACTACCTGGTAATTAATATTTGGTGACTAAGCCTGCAACATCTAAATTACACATGGCTTAATTTTGCAGCTCTAATTCGATTTTTTTTCAAGATATTAAATAAATGACATATTTGTAATGGAATATTGTTCTTGAAAACCCTCAGAGCTGCAGATTAAATACAGCAGTTTGAGTAGGCTAATTATTTTTTTCCTTGACATTTCAAAATATCATTGAGACAGAATAATGTGCTCAGAAATTCACTGATCACTTAATGAAACAAATGGATGTGACTGGAGTCACTGTGCACGAGACCTCTGTCACATTTTTACAAAGTGAAAAATACATATTTATGATTTTTTTTCCCCTTAGTTGCACCATATCTTTTTTCCGTTATTGTACTAAAGAAACATTCAGTGCTAGTTATTATTTTTCTAATCAGGTGAGGGATTTCCTGCGTGATAGAAGAACGCTGATGACACAATGAGAGCACCTTGCTCCAAAATTAAATTCAGTTTTGAAATTTCAGCCACATAAACACGCAAACAAAACAGCCCTGCATGTGTGTTGCTGTTGTGCCGATGCACAATAAGAAGGTTCACGTTGAAGGCGAGAGTTTTAGGATGGATGACAGCCAAGTTCTGTAACTGCACAGTCTTGTTTTTTTCCAGTGGCTGTTAGTGAGAACTCAACCTTTCGTCTCTGATCTCTGAGCTCACACACGCAGTCGTTCGCTTCACCTCACCTCCTCTCTCCTGTGTGTGTGTCTCACCTTTATTTCTCTTTATACGTGCGCGTGCTGATGTTCTAACACTTTGGTGAAAATGTAGAAGTTATCCTGATACTGGTTTCATTGTTCCAAATTAGCATGCAGGTATGCACATGTAAGTAGCAGCGAACAGTTAAAACTGAACAGTTTCTGCAGCTTTTTCCCCCTAAATTAGTCCATACTGATTTTATTTGGACGTGCGGGTCTGATTTGCAGATGTGATTTTTCTGTTCTTTTTATTGGGCGCTCGCGTACACTTGTGTTCTTGCTTTGTTGCTGTTTTTGAGACTCGTGTGAAATGCGGGCTCTGACGTTTGAGATGGGTAGCATGAGTTTTTCCAAAGGCAAGAGTGTGTGCACAAGAAGGAAACGCAGGAACAGCCACACGTGCTGTTGATTTGTGTGTGTGTGTGTGTGTGTGTGTGTGTGTGTGTGTGTGTGTGTGTGTGGCCTACTGTAAATAATGTAGATACTGAGCGGTTTGTTTATTCCTTTGCTCCAGTCCTCACCGTAAGATCTGCGTCCACTGTGTGAGCTTGTTGCAATGACAGTCGCAATAATCCCCCTCATTATACACATAAAGTATCGCCTCACATCTCCAACGGCCTCACAGTAAAGCTAATAGGGACAGAGTGTGGAGAAATAATAGGAATAGCAGAAAAAGTGCTTTACAAACAGGCAGCCCTTTACTCTGACTTTATCTATCTAAATGTGGACTTTTCCTTCAAATGAACAGAGAGAGTCGGTGTGCTGCGAGGGTGGCTAAGCTACTCCCAGCGGGGCCGTATAAATAAATTATCCTGACACTTTCTATCAGTATGTAATGTTTACCATTAAAAGCTGTTTTACCATCCTGCAACCACCGGCGTGCGATCTAGTCTGCCCCGCGGGACTCCTGCCAGATGTAAGGGGATGTGCATGTTGGGGGGGGAATACCGGGCTTTTCAGACAGAGGGAGAAGGAAGGAAAGAAAGAGAGACATTTGTTAGTCCTTGCCACGTCCATATCAGTGGATTTCTCCTGTCTGAGCATCCTGACAAAGGGGCCTCTTCAAATGAGATCCAGGCAGGGTTGTCATCTTTTAGCAAATATGTTAAGTGTTATCTTTTGTGCTCTTGGCTTGCTGAGCGGAGCTGGACCCCATGGGAGCCTGGCGCATGCAAATAGAACAAATCCCTCTCGGACCTGTCTGTCTGTTTCGCTCTCTTCCATCTCTCCACCTCCCCTCCCTGCTCCCCTTCTTTTCTCCGCGTTTGCTCGACAGTGCGTCAGCCTGTCTTGTCTCTTTGCTCTCTCATCTATTTCACTCTTTGTCCACTTATTTCCTCCCTCTCTCTTCCTCTCTCTCCCTCGTTCTTCTCTCTCTCTGTCCCAGAAGACAGTGCTGGGGCTGTGTGTCAGCTAACTGTAGCGAGGCTGTGTAGTCTTTGTGTGTTTCCCTGCGTGCTAGCTGACAGCCCCCTCCTCGCTGATCCAAGTTCCTCTTCTCAGAGACGGCAGGTAGCTGTCGGTAGGGCCGCTGCCCGTGTTTCTCCGTAGATGAGTGGACGCCAATTCCTTAAAATCCTTGACACTGTGATCCACTCTATCCTCCTCTTCCTCTTTCTATGTTTCCCCCTCCTCCCCTCTTTTCCCTGCTACACTGGCTGCATCTTTTTTTTTTTTCATAGTTTCACATGGGGGGTTTGTTTTTTGTGACTGACAGTTGCCGCTTGATAAATTTTATTTTTTTTCCTCTTTTCCCTGTGTTGCGACTCAACCTTTTTTACACACTCTTCTGATTCCTACTCACTTTTCCTGGCATCTCTCCTTCTCAGTGCTGACTAGTTATTATCCAGTCAAAATCTGATGGGTGTTCTTAAGTGAAGGGATAGCCACATAAGACTGACTCAGTGGAGGAGTAATACCTACAGCTTACTACCAAAGATCTTGCTGTAACCTGTGATGCTCAGTGCTAAGATTGTGCTTTTACACTGCCAGACGTGGTTCATCAGGTTTTGGTGCTATTATAAAACGGGAAAAAACATGTAAGAAAAAGTTAGACGTTAAAAGATGTGAAGTCATGAATTTAAGTTTGACACAAATGAGGAAAGAATTGCAATAAATGCAGCAGAAACTGATCTATGACCAATGTAGCCAAATTTACAGATTTATTACCCCCCTCTCAACACACACACACACACGCACGCACACCATCCTCTAAAAGACATCCTGTCAAATTCATTTCCATGTTAATTCCAGGATTAAAAAGCATTATCTCCATTTCTTTGAACTCTGAATCCCCACAAAATGTTTGAAGTTTCTCATTTTATGTAATGCATCGTTTTTCATAGGTTTTAATCAAATCAAAGCGACAGTTATTTTATACTTTTTCCTCCCTCCTACCTTCTTTCGCTATCCCCCTATTTCTGAATTTTAAACAGACCTCCGTTCACCTCCCTTTACTCTTCACCAGCAATCTCCACCACCCGTGGCCCGGATTCTCTGGCAGATATTAAAGCATTCTGCGTTTGGAAGTGTTAAATATGCTAAGGACTTATTAAAAAAAGGAAAAATATTCCACACCATTAGACCTTTAATAGACATGGCAGCTCACAGCTTATCCTTTACATTGTGCCTTGAAATGAGAAGGCACCATTTCTAATTAGGTTATTGCCATGGAAGTCTTGTTAAAGTGTGCGAAGGGGCTGCCGCTCATTTGGTTTGACAACGGAGGACCCCGACGAGAGCCTCTTTTTTTTTTGTTGTTTTTTAAAGAAAAAGAAAAAGCACTGGCCCAAAGAAAACAGCAGCTAAAGAGCAAGACAGGAGCTGACTGTGATGCCTTGCTGCTGCTCTCCCTTTGCGGCCCTGACTGGATGATCTGATTTTGCTAACAGCGAGGCTTGGCCAAATAGTGACCGTCTGCAACCCCCCCCACAAACCCCCAATCCGCCACTCAGTTTGAATATCTTGATTAGTAGGACACCTTTGGCAAATGGAAAGTAAGTAGCAGCACTTCTTATTTTTATTTTATTTTTATCTATTTATCTATTTATTTTTGTCTGAGGCGGTTGAGGTGTGCGTGCGTGTTAATGAACAATGGCTCATTTGGCGCAAGAGTGAATTTGTATGTGTGTATGGGTGTCTGTGTGAGCTTGGAAGGCTGCCAGGGGATGGACACAAAGGATGTTGAGTGGCTGGGCGTGTGGCACAGCATCACTTAGCTGCCTGTGGCCTCAGGGAGATGGACACAAACTGGGAGCGAGAGCAAAAACAACTTCTATTGCTAAAGAGCTCCAAATTTGACTGTGGCTATTGCAGGGTTGCTACGTTTTTTTTATCTATTTATTTTTTACTGGTTTGGTTTGTAAAATGTTAAAAAAAAAGAAGAAGAAAAAAAATTTGAGTCACATGTTGTCTAGCTTGAGGTGATAACTTTATAGTCTTTTTATGGCTTTTTAAAGCAAAGCAAGAGACACAAAAGATTTATGTATCTCATTTTTTTCTGCTGTGAATAAGTAGCGTTTGTTAGCGGAGTTATGAGTTAAAACAGAAATTTCACTGTTGCCATGCTTTTGACGATAATTCTTAGCATTCCCATTTATTTGCATTTAAGTGCTGTACAATCAACACTAATGCCAAGCTCTAAATTTGCCTCAGCTTCAATTTCAAAATGAAACTGTTGACTGTCTTTTGTTTGACCAGCAATCAAAAACTTGTACATATGGGTTTTTTTTCCCAGTGACATGAAAAAGGAAACGATCTGCAGCTCAGTCGCTGAGAAATTGTTTAACGTCTGCATGTGTGCGTGTGTGTGTGTGTGTTCAGGCCTGCTAAGGAGGATTGTGTGTGATTATGTTGTTTCATGCTTGCACTGTGTGTGTGTGTGTGTGGCCAAGTTTCCCCACTGGAAGCGGGCGAGAGCATTAGGATGTTGCTTGTATGACTCTGCTGGCAGGATGGACACATGTGGTAGATGGCTAATGATAGCACGCAGCGTATAATGAGATCCTACTCTCCGTCTGTCTCCCCTACCTGGCATCATGCATTAACCATACAAGAGGAAGAGGAGGCACGCATGGTATTGACTTTTGAGTGGGCGTCTGCTTGTCCATTGTTGGTTTTGTTTAGCACTAAGAGTTCAGCATGGCTGCAAGCGCTGCACATTTATAACAAGTTTTTTTGTTGTTGTTGTTGTTTTTTTGTCAATCGTGGCAGAAGCCCTCGGTATGCATGTGTACGTGCGTGCGTGAGGCGAGAATCTCTCCTCATCTGCACCTCTTGAGCTCTGTTAAATGGTTGTAAATTGATTTTAGATGCACACCAATGTATACACTTAACAAGCCAAATGGGTTCAGTTGGTGGGTTAGTTTATGTGGTCAGAAGATTATTCTATTAATGTATTCCTCACTCTGTAATCCACAGTATGCTGTGTGAGGGAGGGAGTCACTGGCAATGGTCCATCTTCTTGCCCAGTAACATATATTTATCCTCTTCACTACACAATCCTCTAGGCTGCTCAAATCCCCCAGGGGGTCCCAATGACATGCTTACTAATGTGTGCTTTGGAAACGGAGTGCTATTGTATCCCCTAAATCTCACAAAGCACTGTATGATTTGCCCATTGTCGATAAATCGCTTTGCTTGTGCCAAGTACTTGCATCTCACAGAGGCTTAATGCTTTGAGGGTTTCAGGGACAGCTTCAAGTTCCTCTTTTGTTGATTTCGGGGAAAAGTGCCAAGACTGCTGTGCTGAATATTGTTTTGCGTATGGAGGAGGGAGGGGAGGAAGGGCCTTTGCCAAGCAACTCCATTGAGCCCTGTGAATGGGCCATTCATATTTAGGAGAATCACCCAGATGCCATATTGTTGGCTCAACAATGCTAAATATTCTCCAACAAGGATGGGATTGTAACAGGATTTTCAATTGTGCAAGTGTTCGAAAAGGATGTTGAGAAGAACAGTATCCAGCCTTCAGTAACTCTGAAATGTGTGAATAAATAAGTAGAGACATTAGAAGTCATAGGACAATTCAAGTGTTTTCCAAACTAGTCGTGTGTATTGTTGCTTTTTTCTTGGAAAAATGAAACCCTCTACACAATATAAATGTTTTAAAATATTCAAAATTACAGGATCTGTTTAGCAACAACACCTGGAAGTACATTACTGCCTTTACAGGGTTACTGACCGAGGTTTAAAATTTCACTTCCGGACTTTTAAAAGCAGGGTGTGTCTGTAACTGGTGGTACTGGTGGGATTCAAACTACAGGCCAGGACGGTCAGACAGGCTGCTGGACAGGCACAAAATCGCTCTCTGAGCTTCCCAAAGGTGTGACAATAACGTGGAACCTGAAAACAACCACTGTAAGGACCTAACTCTTGTTCTAGGGTCTAAAACAGCCAAAATGTCATTGCGGTCTTTTATGTCATGCATGCACTGTGTATTAATCATGGGCTGGATCTGTGCCTGAGAGGCTGATCAAATTTATTGTTTGGCTGCACGGGACAGTAATGGGTGTTTAATTACTCAATAAAAGCCCTTTTATAGATTCCCAGGCCTCCTGTGTGTTGAGCAAATGGTATTGATCTGTCTCCGGGCTGCAACATGATAGCCTGTGAAGGAGAATTAGAGCCGTTAGCCTGCTAGCGTTTTCTCATTCATTAGCTGCATTAGCCAGAGGGTGATTACGACGTAGCATCATTGTTAATACCAAAGTCTCAAAGGTTTTTCTGTCTGCCTTGTGTTGTAAAGCTCCGTGCAGCTCATTTACACAAATATGGATTAGATCAGCAATGAATAACATTGAGGAAGGTGTTACGATAAGAATCTCCAGGAGAGTTGTATTTCTTTTTTGCAACATTTCCACCTGTGCAGTTTTGTCAGTGCATTAAGCACGCTATAATCCCCACAGCTAAGCTCGACGAAGCCCTTACCTGAGCTGTGAGCTGCATTAGTCGGGCTACCGTCTATACCTATGCACATTTTAATCCCACCACTTCCCCACCCTCTAATCAGTAATCTGATGGCTCCTCCTCCTCCTCCTCATCCTCCCCAGAGGCCTAATTCTGGATCCCCGTTCTCCTGCACACCCAGCAGTCAGGAGAATGACTCACACAGAGGAGAAAGCTGAATGACAGTCACCCTTAGCATGTCTCCATTAGGTTTTCTGTCCATGCATTCATGCCAGCAAACATATGCAGCCCTGTATGGTGTCCACTGTGTCTTTTTCTCGTCTAACTGCATCTGCCCCGCGCCCATTGTTCTTTTATGTTCAGAGCGTATCACCGCTTCTGTCGGCCAGCTCCGCTCCTCTTGATGCACGGCAAAAACCTTTTGCAATAAGTTGCTTGATATGTCTATATCAAATGAGTGTGGTCTATTACAGATGTGGCGGAGTCAGTTGGGTGGCTTTGTGAACAAAAAAAGGGGTTCTGCAAGGGACCATGAAAGAGACATTGTCAAATACAGACCATACAGTTCCTTTGTAGATAAATGGATTTTCATGCTTATCAACTGGGACAGTAACATGAGTGAAAACTGTGGAGAATGTGGAATTGCTCTTAGTATTCGGCCGTACACAGGGATAAATGTAGCTTCAAGTGTGTGTGGTCTGTCATTGTCCTACAGAAAGGTTTTGTTTTTTGTTTTTTTGTCGTTTGGGTTTCTACATTCAGTTTGGAACCACATTCACTGCTGATGCCACAGATGAGCATCACGCATGGAGCCATATGTTACACTTCCACAGTAATTGTACTATCAGTTCTTAAGCATCATCTGTTTAGTGTCACGGGAAAAAATACTTTTAATCCACAGTCAGGTTTTTTTATATCACAATGGAATATTTTTTTTCTTCTCTAAATTGGATTGGAATCATTATGTCAATGACATTTTCATACCCACTTGTAAAAGTTTTTGAAACATTATTCATTGATTTCTAAATTCCCAGTTTAAGATGGATGGTTTGAGTAAACCATACATGACGGGGCGAGGCAGCTTCATGTCTCAGAACCTCATGTCTCAGTTTTCTATTGTCCCTGATTGTGGCTGCAAAAATGGTTTTAGCAAGACACAGTTAAGCTAGCTTAGCATTTCAACTATAGATGTGTTTACCTAATTGCTATCTATACTTTGTGCATAGAACAATAAAAACAGAAGACTACCATACATTCTGCATACTAGTGCTTTCTTTTTCTTTTCATGTCACTATCAGACATACTGTTTTTCAGGAGCTAGCTTTTAACCTGTTGTTGAGTGTATGTGTTGATGCTATAAGCCTAAAAATCATTGTTTTCTTAGACATATATGGCACAATAACTGGATATTTGGTGGCACCTGAAATAATATTGAGGCATTTTCACATTTGTAACGCTAGCCCCAGTGTGGTGGTGGCTTGGCTGAAAGCCAGAGGACCTGTTTGTCTTGTGAGTGGGAACATGGCTTAAATTTATTTATTGTCTTTTTTTGTGTGTGAGTGTGTGTGTGTGTTTGCTTACTATTTCAGGGTTTTTTGACCACAGTTATGAAACCTGTTCAATGCCTAGGTACTAAAATTACTTGATTAGGTAATATTTTGGCCAAAGTTTATTTTCATAACATGTTAGAAGGTACACGTCTCCTGTCTTCAAGCTTCCATTCTTTAATAATTACAATGACAGGTAATATCCCATATAGTTGTAGGTAGGGCTGCTCAATTAATCGAATTTTAATCACGATTACGATCTGGGCTTTCAACGATCATTAAAAAAAGAGATGATATCTGATCAAATATTAGGACATGATTTAATGACGATAAAGACAAAAGTTTAAAGCTATGGGAAGAAATCAAGACAATCACCGTACAATCTCTTAACTAAATCCAGAGGCGTATCCTCGTAACCCTAGCTGCCCATGGATCAGATCTTTCTTAAAGCTGTATAAATTGGACACGCTGTCCTAAATTTCCTTTTAACTAGACAGACTATTGAATGGGTGGGTTTAAAGGGTAGGGCGCAGTTAAACAAATGCTGTCTGGATGAAGGAACATTGTGCGTGGCTTCTTTCTGTCGATCAGAGGGAGAATTGAGAGATATTCGGCAAGGGGCCTCAGCGCTGCTAAGGCACGACTGTATACTATAATGCACTTGGCCTGTCCGTGCAGATACGTCACATTTCCTGTGACTAGCGCAGCGGCCTAATCACCCAGCTCATGCAGGGTGTCATCCCATCACCAGAAAAAGACTAACCCCAAACACACAACACACAAAACACACACACAAACAAACACAACACACACACACACACACACACACACACACACACACACACACACACACACACACAGTGATGAAGTAAAAAATGAAGACAGACACATGCACAATACACGCACGCACACATTGAGCCCACTTAGGCAAAACAGATTATTCTTATCGTGTGAACAAAACATCTGTAAAGACTCTCAACACCAGTGTGCTCTAACAGTGTCACGACCTCAGCAGCATCTCCATAGCGCCTCTTTCATCAGAAAAGCCTTTCACAAGCATGCAGAAACCAGACACATCATCAATAGGTGGAAAGATATAAAGTATGTAACTTAAACCCATTTGTTGCTGCTTAAACATCTTACGGCAGCTGTTTTTTCCCCGTCTGCATTTACACGTATATGGTGAGAAAGCTTCTACTTGAGAAAGAAGGCAAAATCAGCCAAAAGTCATTTTAGAATCTGTGGCTCATTACTCATCCACAAGCTATTAATGATTAAGTACTCCAATAAATTAGCTTCTTTTTTTGCTATAAATTACATAAGATAAGATAAGATAAGACAAGACTTTATTGATCCCACAGCGGGGAAATTTTTGCGTCACCTCAGCTCAGGTACAGAAATATACAAAAATAACATGACATAAACAACCTAACACAGAGTGAAAATTTATAAAGCTTTAATAACATGTTTCTACTCTCGTTATTGTGGTATCAGCTGCAATTATAATGATTTCACTGGTCTATAAAGATTTAACAGTTAACAGTTAATTTGATCATTTATAAAAATTACTCACGTATTAAAAAAAACTAAACTTAGCCATACTGTGGTAGCTCTTACATTTATAAATCATTTACCATTAGCACCTATTAGTGAAAACAGTTTGACATAATGACTGTTAAGGTACTAAAGTCTGTCACAAATTCTTGTTTTATTACTCATCTATTACTAGCGTGCAGCTAATGGGGACGGCAACAAATTAAAGTATTAACCCCAAAAATACTAAAGCCTACATTTTTATTAATGCTCTGCAAATCTTTAATCTTATTACAGATTAAGTAAAAAACAAGCTCACTGAGTTTTAAATGCCTGAGTTTGGTAATGAATGCATGGATAAGTTGTCTGTGTGTATATCCCATGTATAACCCTTATTAGAAGGGTTATACATGGATGCACAATCTGTATGGGAAGACTAGCAGACGCTGAAGCTGGCAGCTTCTGATTAATTGTAGTAAAATGTGACACATTAACACCGCAATGCAACAACTTGCTACACAGTATGTAGACTTCAATCTGTTTCCATCATCAATGCGGTCTGACGGAAAGAGTGGTCGCGGAGCTACATCGGCATTCCCCGCTTCCACCTGGGGTGCAGCGGGCAGGATCTTTCAGAGCGGCCCCGAGGTTAACGTGGGGCCACACGCTATCAATACTCCTCTGACGCTCGAATCCATACCTGTGAACCACCACCACTTTGTTTACCTGTGTGTTCAGTAATTAAAATAGATTTCTGAGAGGAGGCCTAATCCTTTCAGAAATGGCATTGATCTGACTACCAATGCACGAGAGGTGCGGTGTAATTTTGTCTGCTTTTTTTTCTTCCCTCCTCCCCTACACTCTGTTCAGCATAACCGAGTGCGCTGAGGACACACTCCCCTGCCTCTTCCTCCTAGACGGAAACTTTGGAAAGTCCTCGACATGAAGGACATCATTTAGGGGCAGAGGAGGGAGGGGGCTACAATAGAGGGGTGGCAGGTGGAGATAATAGAGAGAGAGCCTCTAACCTCGTCTAAAGCTGTCTGTCTTCGTAAATAAAATGAGATAATTATTGAGTGAACAACATTATACGCAGACGACGCACTCTTTCTTCTACCCCCCTCCTACCGGCGCAGTTGTAAATCTCAACAAACACGGTGCTTTTGGACATTAAGTGCTCACTAAGCACAGTGGATGCATCATATTTCAAGAGCAGGCGTTGTGTGGGTGAGGAGCTGGGGAAAATGGAGTGTAATGGTTATCCATTATCTTATATGGCAACGGCAGCAATGATCATTTTCAAGTGACTCATTTCTGGAAGTACCTATCTATTGGCCACTTCGAGAGAAGACTTTGATGGCTAATCCAAAACAACTATTCAGAGGTCATTTACTGCGGCAGCGTGGAGACACTCTGCACAAGAGAACGCTCAAGCCTTCCTCATTATTCAAATACAATCCTCAGGAAGATCTACATGACAAACAGCAGCGCAGCAGCCCCAGAGTGGGTGATTACCTACACAGCACACTCCGAACCAGAGTGGAAACATTAACAGCGCATCAACAAATGAATATATCACAATCCAAGTAAGAGTATGAAAGCGGCACAATAGATATTTGTCAGGGGAATTAAACAATGATACTGGAGCTGTATTAATACGTCGACGCTTGCTCACAGAGAAGCTTAGTAGTCGGTAATGTGGCCACGAGTCATTCTGCCAGAGAACTTTCATATTAGTCAATCATATTCTATTCATCTCGCAAGGTAAATGTATTTTTATTAGTGTCGCTGCGCTGTTTGTTTGTGTGTGGTCTCAGCTCCACACGAATGGTTACTTAACACCACACTGATTTCCCCTCAGCAGTTAGAGAAAAACCAGCCTATGCTCAATGATGCATCACCGTGTTTGCTGCCGCCAGGCCGTGTGTGTGTTTGTGTGTGTGCATATGTCTTTGTGTGTTTGCATGTGTTATCGCTGCTGGCACGTAGACAGCCAGCCCAGGAGTGACTGCCGGGGTGTCACCATCTGTGGATGCATTTATGTCTGTCTGCACCGAGTTGTGTGTGTGTGTGTGGTTTGGAAGGGGAGGGGGGTTTAGGGGTAGGGTGGAGATGCACTCAGACAGTAGACTGGATGGCAATTGTAACATCAGTAGGCCAATTTGCTACTAAAAAACTTCAAATTTCAAATTATTTTTTCCTATTAAAGACCACAGAAAATGCCATGATTTATAAAGCCCCCTTGTATCAATTACAGAAAGCTAACTGTAAACTCTCATTTTTGTCACATGGGCAAAAAAAGAAGAAGAAGATTTTAAAGCCTTTTCTACTCGTTACGATGGATTTTGCAGTGTATCAAACACTTGGCAAGCAAGCTAGATTAGAGTTCAACAGCAGTTGGTGGAGATTAACGCCCGCCGTGCTTAGCGCACGTGCAAGGCTGCAAAAGTGCGTCTGTGTGTGTGTGTATATGTGTGTGTATATGTGCCTGTGGGATGTGTGTGAATTACTGAAGAGGCCCTGGCTGGGATAACCTCTACCCCCAGCCTGTGAACTTGCAGGATCCTTCACGGTTCATGTTTGAAGTGTCAAATTCTGCACACTTCATATGGATTTTGGCACGATATGCCAACCCACACCTCTTACCGAGTCTGAAAGAGTCCAGTTACAGTCTCAAACTAGTGGACCAAAGTGTACCAAAAAGGGTACAAATGCTTGTCGCTGGGGGTGTTCCTTTTTGAAGGACATTTCTGTACCCTTTAGGCTTGGTACATTTTTGTACCTTATGAAGTTGTACCATCTGAAGTACAATCATGTACTTTCCTAAGACATAAATGTACCTTCAAACTATAGTACAGAAATGTTCCCTTGAAAAGGGTACAATAGGGTACCTATGAGGGTACCCCCCCAGCGACAACCTATTTCGTACCTAAAGAGACAAAAATGTACCCCAATAGTCCAAAATATTTGGTTATTTAACCATTTATTTTCAATAATAGAATCACATCAAAGCATTTAAACAACCACAGGAATACATCCTTGATTACATTCGTATATTGCCATAGGACATGTCAAGAAAAATACATTCATTTAAAAAAAGTAAACAATCACATAAAGACATTAAACACCTGAACACAATGGAAAATGTGCTTGCAATCACGTCACACAGAATACCTCAAGGACACAAACAGCCTATCATCAACTAAATAGGTGTCTAGAGCTTGAAAGTCTAATTCATTTCCTGGATTGAACAGGATCCAGTCATTGTCAACTGCCACTTGGTAAGCATGGAAATGACATTCATAAGTGCAAGGAAGTAACAGTTTCCCACACAATACCCAACAAGTATCAACATTCAAAATATACTTGATTTTAAGGAATATAGGTATGGCTTCAGTGTGTACATGGCCAACTACAAAAACATCCTCAAGTTCATATTTGACACTGCTGACAGATATAGCAGACACACGCTGAAGCACTTTATCCTGAAAATGCACATCTGTAAAACTTTTGTTCATTTCCAGAGCATTCTGTAAGTCACCTGGCAGAGATGAAAATGGCACACTGACACTTGTGCTGAGTGAATGTTCAAAGTCAACAAGCAACTTATCTAAGAGGACCATACATCAAAATCAGCCTTGGGTAGTGAATAAGGTAGTGACACTTGGGTGGGGGCATATTTAATAGAGTTGGTTAAGTACCCTGGTGACACTTACTGGCAGGGGTTTGTCTCCCTGGTCTCCTATGTTGACAATGCAGTTCTGAAGAAAGACAAGTGTTTTCTTGAAGTATGCAGGGTAGGTCATGTTGAACACGAAGAAGGTGGAGAATGCTGAGATGTAGGCCTCATCCAGCGAGCAGCATGAGCAAACATCCACTCCTTCAACTGTGACAACACAGCGACACTGTCTTGAGAGGGCAGTTGTCCAACTCTTATCCTTCATTCGAATGGTTGGGTATGGACTCATGGGAGTATTCTGCAGAAGAGGAAGAAAAACATTAGTATACAGTATGTTTAAGCAATATGTGCCAAGTGGATTTTCAACAGATTCCTCAAATTACCTTCTTTATTTGCTGCAAAACAAAACTGTCTATTCTGATAACCTGTAAACATGGCCCCTACTCCAAACAAAAAGCTTCTTGACCAATGACTGTTGTGGTAGTGTTTGATAAGCTGCTAAAGTTTGACATAATATTCAAGGGCAAAAGCAATCACCCCTGACAGTGACAGTACCTGTGAAGAAGAATTTCCCTAAGGGGACAATAAAGGTCTATCTATCTATATAAACACCAGACAAAACCCAAGAGCACAGCAGCACTGTGGATTAACAGCAGTGTTTCCCCTACATTAGCTTAGCTGTGATGCTGAACCGCAGCTGAATTCAGCTCCATGCCAACAACCAGAGACCAAAGGCTATGCATTGCAAAAGAGGACGAACGACTGAATTCGGAAACTTGGTGGGCCAAAGGGCTACCGAGGAGTTGCATATGGCAAGTCTCTACCTCTCTCAGAGGATAGATGAAAAATCGCTGGACCACAGTTCCACTGTCTCAAGTTTCTCACTTTTGGGTAGATTGGAGGGATGGGAGAAGGGGAGAATGCCTCGCCTTGAAGTGCATAGTTACCCTTAGGGTCATGCAGGATGCAACATTCTTTAGGCTTTGGATAAGGCCTGGGCAAATTCACCATTACATTGCTCTTTCTCACATGGGACATATGGTACGTTGGTTGAAAGAGAGGTTATCATTTATCTTATTATAGGGAAGGAAGAGAAACAAACTTGGTAAATTGTGGTCTAACAGTTGCACACTTTTTAAAATTATACATTATTTATATTGAGTGTCATTAAGCACTGGTATTCTCATTTAAAACGTAGGTCGCTTCTTTCACAATCTTCCATCCATTCTGAATAGCCTCGGTTCACTTCGCAGAGCATGTCCAAATCACGTCCATTTTTGTGGTATATAAGGAATTTCATTAGGGAATCCCCGCTTCGTTCTCTGTGTACGTACAACCCGGGCAACCATGTAAGCTAGCGCAATAATTTGTTTTGCATATGAAACCGGAGGAGTTGTACTTACATCTTATGCCATCAGCTTGTCCTCGGTCACGGTTTCCTTCCACATAAAGCTTTGCAAAAATTGCATAAAAAGCGCTTGCAGGAACAAAAACATAATATTCCAGAAACACGCTTTGCCGATCCGATCAGCTGTTCGTAACACTTCCCACAGTGAAACAGACGTCAGCGCGAACTATCGCATGTCCGCCATTTCCTGCCCGAAACCGGAAGTGACGTCATTTTCGCGGAAAATGTAGTTTTTTACTTGTAGGCCTTAAAAGCCTATACTGGTCATGTTTGACTTTTCTGAATAGTTTCTGGGATGCTTAGAACTCGAATTGCACTGCTGGAAATAGTTTATTTTGATGCACATGCTGTTTTCTTTGCAAATTTGCATCATAGGATTGTTTTTTGTTTTTCCTGCAGTATATAAAAATTGGTGTATCTCCAAAATAAAACTATGAAGACACTCAAAATAAATTTCCTGTTGTTGTAAACTATTTTTTGCAACTTTTTTGTATTTAAAGTTTTGAGGGATAAACCTCTTAAATTTCTCCAAGTAGAAATATATGTAAAAAAAAAAAACAAAAACGATTTTCAATTTTTTTGTAGTTTATTGCACTTTTTTGCAATTAATGTAGTTACTATGGACTTAATGCATACATATTATTAAAATATGGGCTATAACAGTTGTATAGCAACTTGAAATGCTCCCACAAATGGCACTACAACATGTAAAAAAATAATATAAGCTCTGGCGGACTTGGTTCTATGGTAGGTCTTAAAGGGTTAAATAAATATCGTCAAATAATCGAGATCTCAATTTCAGTGAAAATAATCGTGATTATCATTTT
The DNA here is from genome assembly GCF_018398535.1 of Haplochromis burtoni. Classification (NCBI taxonomy): domain Eukaryota; kingdom Metazoa; phylum Chordata; class Actinopteri; order Cichliformes; family Cichlidae; genus Haplochromis; species Haplochromis burtoni. The sequence continues at coordinate 99,665 of NW_024582729.1, forward strand.
TGCCATAATCGAGCAGCCCTAGTTGTAGGACATAACCTGCTGTACAGGTTGAACAATTTCAAAGCACTTACACATCAGTGGCGGTTTTAACCCTTTTACAGAACTAAACCACGTGTATGTATGATATATATATATTATATCATACAGTCTTTTGCAATTATATATATATATATATATATATTTATACTTATATATCATAT